>NC_091384.1:11715153-11845153 GCF_038502225.1 Cherax quadricarinatus | reverse complement strand
AACTTGCACACTTGGCATTGATGGGATAAAGATAGAAATGTTAAAAGCAGGTGGGGATATAGTTTTGGAGTGGTTGGTGCTTTTATTTAATAAATATATGGAAGCGACTAAGGTACCTAGGGACTGGCAGAGAGCATGCATAGTTCCTTACGTATAAAGGCAAAGGGAACAAAAGTGAATGTAAAAATTATAGGGGAATAAGTCTGTTGATTATACCTGGTAAAGTGTATGCTAGAATTATTTTTGAAAGAACTGAGAGTAAGACAGAGAGTAGGATAGCAGATGAACAAGGAGGCTTTAGGAAGGGTAGGGAGTGTGTAGACCAAGTGTTTATAGAAAAACATATAGGTGAACAGTATTTAGATAAGGGTAAAGAGGGTTATTGGGTCATTTATGGATTTCGAAAAGGCGTATGACAGGGTGGAGAATATTTCCCTGTAAAAGTAGGCCTTAGACAAGGATGTTTGATGTCACCATGGTTGTGCAATATATTTATAGATGGGGTTGTAAGAGAAGTGAATGCTCGGGTGTTGGCAGGAGGTGTGGGGTTAAAAGATAAAGAATCTAACGTAAAGTGGGAGTTGTCGCAGCTACTTTTTGCTGATGACACTGTGCTTTTGGGAGATTCTGAAGAGAAGTTGAAGAGGTTAGTGGATGAGTTTGGTAGGGTATGTAAAAGAATAAAATTGATAGCATGCTGGAATAAATACATCAGAAAATGTGTGAACATGCTTGAAAAAGGAAAGTATTGTTTTGACAAAGAGTGCAGGTACTTCCACCCAGTGATGTGCAATGTTTCAACACAGTTCAGAGAATGTTACGATCTAAGCTGCCCTGACGACCCTGTAAAAGGAACTCGGGGCAACAGGGAAGTCATAGAAAGGGAAAATGAGCAACAGACTCTTATATTGGACATAAAGAGAAAGGATCGAACCAAAGAAAGAGGCAAGATGTGAAAATGCCACAATTGGGACAGTTGGGCACAACACTTGGATATACCAATCCAGGCATCAGCCCGTCAGGGTCGAATCTACAGTCAATATGTAAAATCAAAACTGGAGAAACCAGGGGCATGTATGCAAGAAGTATAGAAGGCAAAGGTCCCAGGAGAATAAGGAAATAAGTCGTAGAGCCAGTAATGAATATGCAAAGGTAAGAAGGAAGACCCAGCGACAATACGAAAATGACATAGCATCGAAAGCCAAATCTGACCCGAAGCTGTTGTACAGCCACATCAGGAGGAAAAACAACAGTCAAGGATCAGGTGATCAGGCTGAGGAAGGAAGGAGCGGAGATCACAAGAAACGAACGCGAAGTATGTGAGGAACTCATGAGATTCAAAGAAGTGTTCACAGAGACATAAGGGACTCCAGAAAGACGCTTAGGTGGGGTACACCATCAAGTGTTGGACACAATACATACAACAGAGGAAGAAGGCAGGTGAAATTGCAGATCTAGAGAACGTACAGAGAACCTTTACTGCACGTACAAGTTCCATCAAACACCTTAACTACTGGGAGCGCCTGAAAGCACTTGACATGTACTCACTGGAACGCAGGCAAGAGAGATATATCATAATCTATACCTGGAAGATTCTGGAGCGACTGGTCCCTAATCTACACACAGAAATAATTCCAGACGAAAGCAAAAGACATGGCAGGCGATGCCACATACCCCCGGTGAATAGTAGGGGCGCCACTGGTACACTAAAAGAAAACACAGTGAGTGTCCGGGGCCCAGGACTGTTCAACAACATCCCACCAGCCATAAAGGGCATTACCAATAGACCCCTGGTTGTCTTTAAGAGGGAGCTGGACTGATACCTAAAGTTAGTGCCAGATCAGCCGGGATGTGGTTCGTACGTTGGACTGCGTTCGGCCAGTAGTAACAGCCTCGTTGATCAGGCCCTGATCCACCGGGAGGCCTGGTAGTGGACCGGGCCGCGGGGGCGTTGATCCCCGGAATATCTTCCAGATAGACTCCAGGTAGGGGCTGCTAAGCGAGCTAGATACCTCAAAGGCATTTGGGCTTGGTAACATTTCTCCATAGGCCCTGAGAAAGGGAGCAGAAACGTTGTGTGTACCACTAACAACAATCTTCACAACATCTATCGAAACAGGGAGATTGCCTGAAGTATGGAAGACTGCAAATGTAGTCCCAATTTCTTAACAAAGGAGGCAGACACGAAGCACTAAACTACAGACCAGTGTCACTGACATGAATAGTATGCAAAGTCATGGAGAAGATTATCAGGAAAAGAGTGGTGGAGCACCTAGATAAAAATGAGCTTAACAACAGCCAGCACGGTTTCAGGGACGGGAAATCCTGCATCACAAACCTACTGGAGTTCTATGACAGGGTGACAGCAGTAAGACAAGAGAGAGAGAAGGGTGGGTAGACTGCATTTTCTTGAACTGTAAGAAGGCGTTTCACACAGTTCCACACAAGAGATTAGTGGAGGACCAAGTAGGGATAACAAGGAAGGCACTGCAATGGATCAGGGAATACCTGTCAGGGAGACAACAGCGAGTCATGGTACATGGCGAAGTGTCAGAGTGGGCGCCTGTGACGAGCGGGGTTCCACAGAGGTCAGATCTAGGACCGGTGCTGTTTCTGGAATTTGTGATCAACATGATGGAAAGAATAAACTCCGAAGTGTCCCTGTTTGCAGATGATGTGAAGTTGATTAGAAGAATTTAGTCGGACGAGAACCAGGCAGAACTACAAATGGATCTGGACAGGCTGAAGGCCTGATCCAGCAACTGGCTCCTGGAGTTCAACCCCACCAAGTGCAAAGTCATGAAGGCTGCGGAAGGGCACAGAAGACCCCAGACGGAATACAGTCTAGGGGGCTAGAGACTACAAACCTCACTCAAGGAAAAGGATCTTGGGGTGAGTATAACACCGAGCACATCTCCTGAAGCGCACATCAACCAAATAACTGCTGCATGATACGGGCGCGTAGAAAACCTAAGAACAGCATTCTGACACCTTAATAAGGAATCGTTCAGGACCCTGTACACCGTGTACGTTAGGCCCATATTTGAGTATGCAGCACCAGTTTGGAACCCACACCCACACCCAAGCACGTAAGGAAACTAGAGAAAGTGCAAAAATTTGCAACAAGAATAGTCCCGGAACTAAGGGGTATGTCCTACGAGGAGAGGTTAAGGAATCGACAAGGTTTACAGAGACAGGATGTTCCAGAGATGGGACACAGCAACAAGTGATCACAGTTGGAAGTTGAAGACTCAGATGAATCACAGGGATGTTAGGAATTATTTCTTCAGTCACAGAGTTGCCAGGAAGTGGAACAGCTTTGGTAGTGATGTAGTGGAGGCAGGATCCATACATAGCTTTAAGAAAAAGGTATGATAAAGCTCACGGAGTGGGAAGAGTGACCTAGTAGCGACCAGTGAAAAGGCGGGGCCAGGAGCTGTGACTCGACCCCTGCAACCACAACTAGGTGAGCAAAACTAGATGACTACCAGGGGTCATACCAGATGGTATATCAACAGTGGTACTAGCTAAACACACAGCAAAGCAAAACATCGCAAATGGTTAATCCTGCTTCCTCTTAGCAAACATTCCGTGTTTGAAATCAAACAAAAACGACAGAATTAGTTGGCTCCTCTTAGAATTAGTTGGCTCCTCTTAGAATTAGTTGGCTCCTCTTAGAATTAGTTGGCACCTCTTAGAAGTGAATGCCATGTTTGGAGCATTTCCAGAAACACATCCAAGGGATGTTATGGATTGAGAGATAAGGATACAAAACTGTAATATGTATCGATATGAGTAGGACTCTGTGTGAAAGATATTTTCCGTTGCTAAGAATTGTTGGATTCTACGAATGATACAGTAGAAATTCCTGGCATTAAAGTTGTAAATAAGAATTTGGTAATTATACTAGTATATAAAGTACCATCAGCAACTGCTGAGTGATTCACAAATCAGCTAAGGAAGATTTATAGCTGTTTGGATAGGCTAGAAAATCCCACACCAGATACTCCTTGCAGATTTTAATGTCCCTTATGTAAAATGGAAGATGGCGCAACGCAACGTTATACCAGAACTCTGGCTCAACAGGCACCTACCAGGGAACTATTGAGGCTTTGTAAAAAGTACTCATTGAACCAACATATAACTGACCCCACTAGAAATCAAAATACCCTGGATTTGATATTCACAAACAACGAGGAACTAATCAGAGACTTAACAGTTACAAAACCAATATACTTTGATCACAATATTATAGGGTTAGCGAACTGCAGAGATGTTCAGTAAGTATAATTTCAATAGCCAGAGAATTGACTGTGAAAAAATAAACGATGAGCTATCAGACATATCCTGGTAATCAGACATGAGCACCTAAATCCCCACCAGTGCCTGGAGAAACTAAATATAGAACCATACAAGGTCAGTGGTAAACAAATACAATTGAGGTAACCCATAAGAAGATCAGATATAGAGAGAGATCGCAGTAGATGGTACAGAAGAAGGTAACAGATTACTGAATGGTTTAAAAACACAAATATGTTGTAACAGAGGATAGTTTTAGCTGAGAAATCACTGAATTGGGTGTCATACCTAACAGAAAAAGGACAAAGGAAGCATAAGTCCATACAAGATATTTGAAAATCCAAGCTAAGACTATTCAACATCTTACCATAAGATATCAGAAACACAGAAAAAGGTGAGTGGTGCACTGACGAGTCTGTGGAGACAAAGAACTTTGTCCTTGGAGGCAAAGAGGAGGAATATGTGAGAGTATAGATATAAAAGCGTTCTTATATAGGTTTGAAACGTGTGTGTGTGTGTGTGTGTGTGTGTGTGTGTGTGTGTGTGTGTGTGTGTGTGTGTGTGTGTGTGTGTGTGTGTGTGTGGACTCACCCATTTATACTCATCTACTTGTGGTTGCAGGGGTCGAGTCACAGCTTCTGGGCCCGCCTCTTCGTTAGTCGCCACTTTGTTCACTTTCCGAGAACCTTAATCGTATCTCTTCTTAAAGCTATGTATGGATCCTGCCTCCACTACTTCATTCATTCTCTAAGGCTGAAAAATATTTCATAACATCCCAGTGACTCATCTGAGTTTTCAGCTTCAAGCCATCTCTAAAACATTCTGACCCTGTTCGCCTTGTTATTTCCTCTCAGTATTTTATACGTTGTTATCATGTCCTTCCATCTCTCTTGTCGTAAAGTGGTATCAGGTTTAGTTCCCTTTACCTCTCCTCAGTGTTCTATGTGGATCAGGTCATGTCGCAAACATTATCACTCTAACTTCTTGACGTGCTTTACCAGGTGTGGGTTCCATACTAGTGCTATGTACTCCAATATGGGCGTAAAGTATACTGTGTACACGGGACTCACCTAATTGTTCTCACGTAGTTGTGGTTGCAGGGGTTGAGCCACAGCTCCTGGCCCCGCCTCTTCACTTGTAGCTACTAGGTCACTCTTCCTGCTCCATGAGGTTTATCATACCTCTTCTTAAAGCTATGTATGGACCCTGCCTCCACTACATCACTTCCCAGACAATTCCACTTCCTAACAACTCTGTGACTGAAGAAGGACTTCCTAACATCCCTGTGATTCATCTGAGTCTTCATCTTCCAATTGTGAGTCCTTGTTGCGGTGTCCCATCTCTGGAACGTCCTGTCTCTGTGAACCTTGTCAATTCCTCTTAGGATTTTATATGCCGTGTGAGCTCTTCTGGCTACCTCAGCTAGTGTGTCCACCATTGCTCTGTTGCTTTCTTCATATTCTCCTCTTGGGCTCCTGCAGTTCTGTGGCGGATTATAGATCACTGCAATGACTACCTTATGTCCCCCAGACTGAACTGTACCTAATATGTAGTCTCGTCCATTTTGTTCATTCCTTCCGTTTCTTTAAATCCCCATCGGTTTTCAACGAGCAGTCTGCTCCCTCTTTCTTTCCTCGTGATCTGATATCCGGTTGGGAAGACTGCATCTGTTATCATTCGGGTGAGTTTCGTTTTTGTGAGTGCTATGATGTCTTGGGACATCTCCTAGATTCTTTCATGCCTCTTCTCACATTTATTTGTTATTCTATCCATATTCATATACTAAACCTTCAACTTCTTTTCTAAATCTGTGGTCCGGGGAGAACGATGGGGTTGGGGGAGCGGGAGACCTGGCGAGGAACTATGCGGGGTTGCTATGGGGGTGGGGTTGAGTGTGTGTGTGTGTGTGTGTGTGTGTGTGTGTGTGTGTGTGATACACTATGCCTGTGAATCACCTTAAGGGAATACAGGTAAAATCTTTGCAGTGTTGTCATCTGCGGCAAACTTAACACCGGCTGTTTATTTCCTTACAATATTTATGGATCTGATAGAATTTCTAAAGCATACTTTGTAAGCCCAATGATTTTCACTTATTTTAACCTTCATCCATTACAACTCACCCACATTTTGAGACGAAGAAATAGACGGCGATTCCGTCAGTCCTGGTTCATTATAGATTGAAGGAACTTGAAAAATTATCTGAGATGACCCAAAATCTTTGTTTATAATTTACTCTTAAAGTTGTAGATAATTTGTAAATCCTTCTATTTAAGTTACTGTGACATGTTTCTCTGTCATAATCTGTCATGAAAAAGAATCCTGAGATTTCCTTCATTTATCAAGAATAAATTTTATAGTGCTATCAGAATTAAGAATTAATAATAGTAATAATAAAAATAATTATAATATTAATATTTATTATTATTATTATTATTATTATTATTATTATTATTATTATTATTATTATTATTATATAAGTCAAGGAGAGCCTGAGGAATGGGAGGATCTCAGGTTAATGGGGTCTGAAGGTAAATTGTTCGTAAACTCAAAGAGACACATGTTAAATGTTAGGAGCTAACATTTCAATCACTTGTTGAATCTTGAGTAAACACTAGTTAGGACCATAATGGCAGCGGAAAATATTACCAGGTAAAGAGGAATCTCAGTCTGAGATAAAAATAAACATCTCATTTCGCATTTATGTCTCTTATAGGTTTACTTAAACACTGACAAGTTGTGTATCAGTGTTATACAATACTGACAAGATGATGACTTGGACACCTGTGCAACAGGCACCTAAGTATACAGGGAGGCCCCGCTTATACGGCAGGTTAGATTCTGGGTTACTGCTGTAAAGTGAAACATAGACCTCTTTTGTTCTTTCAAATGCATATAAAAAGCTGATAACATGTTTACACTGTCATATATTAAGTGAACAAGAGATCATATACAGTACACACATTACTTACCTTAAAATGTTTTTGTAATTAGCTTATAGTGAGTGGTGAATATTATTGTAAGAAGCCTGAATAAATGAAGAATGGGTATAACTGAAAACCACTGTATTAGCGAAATACTGGAAAGCGAAGTGCTGGAAAGTGAAGTGCTGGAAAGTGAAGTGCTGGAAAGTGAAGTGCTGGAAAGTGAAGTGCTGGAAAGTGAAGCCCTGGAAAGCAAAGCGTTGGAAAGCAAAGCATTGGAAAGCGAAGTGCTGGGAAGCGAAGCACTGGAAAGGGAAACGCTGGAAAGTGGGACCCTCTTGTAGGAGCTCACGTCTTGTTGCTAGAGCCACAAATTTATCTAGACTCTGGTAAAGAACACTTGTTCCTAGGTTTCGGTATTTATTACCACATATACATACACAGATGTTGCACAGATATCTAAGTCATTGCTGACAAGTGTTTATTACACTACGAAGTCTATACTCGTGGAGGGTTAGGTTCAGTAACTTTGTTTTGAAAAATGGTGATATGGCACTTTTTAAAAGATATTAACATTAAGAATTGCCAAAAAAAAACTACTTTGGAAGGCTGGGCCGAGAGTTGATCTCAAGCTCCGCAAACACAGATGAGTGAAGAGTGGGTGTTAAATAATTATCAGGAACAAATAAGTGAAGGCCATTTAGGCCAAATCTAAATTATCTCTGTATTTGAATTATGAAACCAATGAATATTTAAAATAACTTTAGTTATAGACTATCCCCTGTCACAATACCGTGGCTGAAACATTTCACGACTATCCCACAGTTTAGAATGGAAACTATAGATGATAATGGTCTTCAACTGGCCGAAGCGTCTGTAATTTCCTTTCTTATTTGTGAATTAGTTGTGAAGCAAACCTGTATGCATCGTGTTTAACACCTGAGTTGACCTTATTCTGCAGGTTGTGCTTGACGCTGACAAGCTCAAGTCAGACGAGAGACTGATGGAAGTGGTCCGCAGGTTCGTGTCCGACATTATGACCAAAGCCAAGGCTGAAGCCTGGGACAGTATGCGGCAAATACAAACTAATAACAATAACGTACTGACAGTCAAGGTAGGATCACCTTTCTTATATGCACGGAATCAATCCTGATTTTAATCCTGCATCTTGCATTGCCCGAGAGGCAATATCCACCATATTTTGCATCTTGCAACCTCAAGCGATATTTTTGTAATCTTACCACGCACCTGGGTGATTTTACCGTTTTCTTTTTTTGGGTTCCAATGTGGCCATAAGCCGAAAAATATAGCAATAGATTTTTTTTATCTTAAGAATTCACATAAATGAGACTTTTTCAAGTGTTTGATTAAGTTTCTTGTAGGTAAAACTTTGTAATAATTAAATGGTCTCTTGTCTGCCTTTCTAAATCATATTACATTGGACCCTCGAATTTCGTAATCCATTTTCTGTGTGTAAAACTATAGTTATACTCTATAAAATTTATTTTTTCTTTATATTTCCCATAAGAAAAAATGTAAATCCAATAAATCCATTCCAAACACCCAAAAATATTAACAAAAAACAAATTTTATGGAGAATAAATAAAGTTTTACATTCAGAAAAGAGATTATGAAATTCGAGATTATGAAATTCTTGAAGATTGAGACACTTATGCAGCATATGGGAATCTTTATTCAGGAAACGTTTCCCCACACAGTGGCTTCATCAGTCCAATACAAAGAGGAAGGCGTAAGGAGAGGAGTAGTATGAGGTAATCAGTCCCTCAACCTGGAGCCGATGTGTTCAGTCCATCAATCTTGTAGAATGTACTACTCCTCTCCTTACGCCTTCCTCTTTGTATTGGACTGATGAAGCCACTGTGTGGCGAAACGTTTCCTGAATAAAGATTCCCATATGCTGCATAAGTGTCTCAATCTTCAACTTGTCGGTTTTTCAAACCATTCACCACATGAAATTCTTATTTTGAAATCGTAGTCGAGAGATATCTTTCATTTTTGTTTATTCTGCCTAGTGCATCCTGACACGCACCAAGGAATCTTATTAATCAGTGTCAATGCTTCCTGCGAGCGTCCTTGTCCGTTTTTTATATATGGCTCAACGTCCTGCGAGCGTCCTTATTTTCCTTATTTTTCGCGATCTTAAAAATGCACGAGAGGCTTCCTTTATGCCTTGATTATTGTCACTGAGGCTTCCTTTATGCCTTGATTATTGTCACTGAGGCTTCCAGGTGACAGACGGACCTTCACGGGGGTATTAATACCCACATAACCCTCTCGGGGTATTCATACCCACATGACCTTCACGGGGGTATTAATACCCACATGACCTTCACGGGGTATTCATACCCACATGAGCTTCACGGGGTATTAATACCCACATGACCTTCACGAGGTATTAATACCCACATGACCTTCACGAGGTATTAATACCCACATGACCTTCACGGGGTATTAATACCCACATGACCTTCACGGGGTATTCATACCCACATGAGCTTCACGGGGTATTAATACCCACATGACCTTCACGAGGTATTAATACCCACATGACCTTCACGGGGTATTAATACCCACATGACCTTCACGGGGTATTCATACCCACATGAACTTCACGGGGTATTAATACCCACATGACCTTCACGGGGCATTAATACCCACATGACCTTCACGAGGTATTAATACCCACATGACCTTCACGGGGTATTAATACCCACATGACCTTCACGGGGTATTCATACCCACATGAACTTCACGGGGTATTAATACCCACATGACCTTCACGGGGCATTAATACCCACATGACCTTCACGGGGTATTCATACCCACATGAACTTCATGGGGTATTAATACTCACATGACCTTCACGGGGTATTAATACCCACATGATCTTCACGAGGTATTAATACCCACATGACCTTCTCGGGGTATTAATACCCACATGATCTTCACGGGGTATTAATGCCCACATGACCTTCACGGGGTATTAATACCCATATGACCTTCACGGGGTATTAATACCCACATGACCTTCACGAGAGTATTAATACCCACATGACCTTCACGGGGTATTAATACCCACATGACCTTCATGGGGTATTCATACCCACATGACCTTCACGGGGTATTAATACCCACATGACCTTCACGGGGTATTCATACCTACATGAACTTCACGGGGTATTAATACCCACATGACCTTCACGGGGCATTAATACCCACATGACCTTCACGGGGTATTCATACCCACATGAACTTCACGGGGTATTAATACCCACATGACCTTCACGGGGTATTAATACCCACATGATCTTCACGAGGTATTAATACCCACATGACATTCACAGGGTATTAATACCCACATGAACTTCACGGGGTATTAATACCCACATGACCTTCACGGGGTATTAATGCCCACATGACCTTCACGGGGTATTAATACCCACATGACCTTCACGAGGTATTAATACCCACATGATCTTCACGAGGTATTAAGGCCTTCACGGGGTATTAATACCCGCATGACCTTCACGGGGTATTAATACCCACATGAACTTCACGGGGTACTAATACCCACATGACCTTCACGGGGTATTAATACCCACATGAACTTCACGGGGTACTAATACCCGCATGACCTTCACGGGGTATTAATACCCACATGAACTTCACGGGGTACTAATACCCACATGACCTTCACGGGGTATTAATACCCACATGACCTTCACGGGGTATTAATACCCACATGAACTTCACGGGGTATTAATTCCCACATGACCTTCACGGGGTATTAATACCCACATGAACTTCACGGGGTACTAATACCCACATGACCTTCACGGGGTATTAATACCCACATGACCTTCACGGGGTATTAATACCCACATGAACTTCACGGGGTATTAATACCCACATGACCTTCACATCGACCTTCCTACCCTTCCCTTTTTTGATAAATTCTTTAAACCTGGTGAAGGTCACTTCGCCAGAAAAATTAAACCTATCATTCCTTTTCTTGGATCAGACTTGATTATTTTCTATTTGACAAGCGCTCTATAACCCCTACAGGTCTAGCGCTTCCCTATAAGCATTATATATATATATATATATATATATATATATATATATATATATATATATATATATATATATATATATATATATATATATATATATATATATATATATACTATATATATATATATATATATATATATATATATATATATATATATATACTATATATATATATATATATATATATATATATATATATATATATATATATATATATATATATATATATATATATATATATATATATATATATATATATATATATATATATATATATACTATATATATATATATATATATATATATATATATATATATATATATATATATATATATATATATATATATATATATATATATTTATATGTTGTGCCGCATAGGTAAAAATTGCGATTTTGGTTTAAATAACAACGCTCTTCTTGTCGAATAAGGCAATCGGAAATTTGTGTATGCAATAATTTCGCAAAAATCATTCTGAACCTAACGAAAAAAAGATATATTTCATTGTGCTTGTTTATTATTAAATTATTGTAAACTTATCTAAAATATATTTAGTTGAATTAGGATAAATTAAATTGGGCTTGTTATATTAAGGTCAGGAAAGTTTTGTATGGTTCCTTTAATACAAAATTATTAATTTTTATATTAACATAAATTAATATATATATATATATATATATATATATATATATATATATATATATATATATATATATATATATATATATATATATATATATATATAAGTTAATCCTAAAGAGTACTAGATATCTGTTCTAAATACTTGGGCATTACTTAAATATACAGTCACGTTTATTCCCCTCTATGTTGCCTGATATAAACATTCTTCTCAGGTCTTTTGTGCTAGTGTTTACTGTCTACAATTATCTGTAATAGGAATAATTTAAAACAAAACATTAATACTAGTTGACTGAAAAGTCAAAAGCTGAGTGATAATCAAAAAGAATTGCTAATTTAATTGTTTTGAAAATTAAAGTAAATAGATTTTAAATTATGGCAGAAATAAATTAGCTAATATTAGGTTGATCGAGAACGAAATCGTAGAGTTAATAGATTATATAGATTGTTGTATGCGTCGAGTACGTTACAGTTTATAAAGTGTTTACCACCCCCTTCATTTGTGCATACCCTCCAGTCTGGCTAAATTAACAGTCAGGTTAGAGTCGTTTGCATCAGGTGCCCCCACTACTCTGATTGGCTCTCCAGTTCGAACTCCAACCAACTGGGTGAGATCTTATACCAGACTGAGTTGCTTCCACACTTGCCTGATGGCAGACGCTCACTCAGATTGGTCGTGTACACTTATAATGGCAGTCTATCTAGAGGTGTAAAACCATCTGTTTTAAGTGACTGTTTTTATGCTCCTTATCTTTCTGCTGATTCATTGCACATCATGGAAATATAAACACATATGCAATATAATTATGATCTATTCTTGATAACGTTTTGCCCACACAGTAGGCTTTATCAAGTCACAAACAGATCTACCTGGGTGGAAAGTACGTGAGTATTTATAGGATGAATTCAGATTGCGAATGCTGGGTCAGTTGGAGAATGCTGCATGTGACAATCTACTGAGTAGGGTCATAATACCTTGGGTAACTTTGTAGAGAGATTGGATAAGTATATGAGTAGACCTTCTGCAGTGTTCCATTCTTATGTTCTTATGTGGGATAACAATGAAGAAGTTTCTTGGCAAGTGATTCAGCTATGTTATAGAAGCCGTTGTTCTGGTTGAAGTTGTTGGATATACAGATAAGTGATGATTCCAGGATTCTTCAGTACTGAGTGTTGTCTCTGGCGATAAGTCTTGCGTTTCTGTAGTTCATTATATGGTTGTGGGAATTTTGGTGTTGAACACAGGCATTCCTTGCATCGTCAGATCTGCCTGTGTACTGTTGTTCTGAAATACGTGTTTGGAGGTCTCTGAATGTTTCGCCAACGTAAAATTTGTTGCAGTCATTACAAGGGATTATGTATACCTCTGCAGTGGATGGAAGCTTGTCCTGTCTGTTATTGGTAATGTCCTTGATGGTCGTGGTTGTGGAGGTAGATACTTGGAATGAGGTATTGGAAAATATGTTGGAAACGTGTTTGGCAATGGAGTTGGTGGGGAGGACTATGTATCTCTTCTCGGCAGTGTCTTCTCTGGGTGTGTTGAAGATGTTTAATGCCCGTCGTCTGCAGTCTCTGATGAAGTGACGAGGATAGTGGAGTTTAGAAAATTCTTGTTCAATTATAGTGCATTCTTCCTCAAGGAACTCATTGCTGCAGATTCTGAGTGCGCGCAGGAAAAGCCTATAATTGCTCCACGTTTAGTTTTGGTGTCGTGGTGAGAGTAGAAGTGGAGAAGATCGTGTTGGTTGGTAGGTTTTCGATAGACTTTAAAACGAAGTTCATGGTCAGCTTTGTAGAGAAGAGCATCAAGGAAAGGAAGAGTGTTGTCGACTTCTACTTTAAGTGTGAACAGGACTGAGAGCTCGATCTGGTTGAGCTTGTCTTGGAGAGCTTGAACGTTGAAGCACCTGGGAGTTATGATGAGAATGTCGTCAACATAACGGAGCCAGGTGACAGAAGAGGGAATAATAGTGGAGAAACGCTCGGCTTCCAGATGTTCCATGTATAGGTTCGCCAGGACGGCACTGAGTGGCGAACCCATGGGTAGTCCAAAAGTCTGCTGAAAGAGGTGATTTTCGAAAGAGAAACACGTAAAGCCAACACATAGTTCAACAAGGTCGATGAAATCGCTGGCTGGAATAGGAAGATCAAGTGAATAGTCAATTTTCCTGCGCAAGAGATCGATGGCTTGTGTAGTAGGTACTTTGGTGAATAGGGAAGTCACGTCAAGGCTGGAAAGTTTCTTGTTCCTGATATTGATGTTGCGAATGCGACTGAGAAGATCACCCAAGTGTTTGAGATGTGCTGGACTGATAGTGCCCAAGAGTTTGGAGAGGTGTTTTGCGAGAATTCCTGAGAGTTGGTGGGGAGCACTGCCTATTCCCGAAGATATGGGCCTCAATGGGATACCAGGCTTGTGAGTTTTTGGCAGGCCGTACGTTCTGGCAGGTCTGGGGTTGCTGGGTATGGTGTGCAGAAGTTTCTTCCCTTGTTCTGAGTCCCTCAGAATGCGGCGAGTCCTGTGAAAAAATGTTTTGGTAAGGTTGTCCACTTGGTTAGTTGTGAGAGGTTTGTAGGTATCTGTGTCATTAAGTAGATTGTGCATTTTGTTTAAGTTCATTTTATAGTAAAATGACATTAACAACGAATATGCAAGAAGCGTAAACATTACCTGACTCTTTCACCCATATAAACACTTCACACTAACTAATAAGGCGTATAAGAGCTTGTATTCTTTTACGTAAGCTCTGAGCAAGGGTTCCCAACCACACTCTTCTATGTAAAGTTAGACGGCAGGTATTGCCCACAGTCATATACAACTACTAGATACCAGGTTTTTTTCACAATCACATTCCTATGTGTCATGGTACACGACGTTTTGCTCTTACAATATCTGTATCAAGGCAAGGCTTCATTAAGCTCTATCCTGAACTAAACGGTGTTTATAACAATGGACAACTCTGCTCTGTGTTTTTCTACAATTTAAGCCTCTACGGTGCTTATGATGCCTCCCATTATCGTCCCATTGCTCTTACCAGTGCAGTTTGCAAGTTGATGACTGTCCAGTAAATAAATATTTGATGTGGCATTTAGACAAAAAATAGTGTCTCTAGTAGCCAATTTGGCTTTCGTAAGCGCCGCTCCACTATTGATCCCTTACTCCCCTTAGATACCTATATTCGTAATGCCTTTGCTAGTAACTACTCGGTTATGGCGGCCTTTTTTTTTATCTTAAAAAGGCATATGACATTACTTGGAGATATAACATCTTGGCCCAAATTCATTCCTTAGGCCTCCGAGCAATCTGCCACCAAATCTTAAAAATTTCTTATCTGAGCGACATTTCCATGTTCAAGTTAGTAATTTGCTTTCACCGGACATTTTCCAAGCTGAAGGTGTCCCTCAGGGATGTGTCCTAAGCATCACTCTTTTTCTACTTGCTATAAATGATCTGGCCTCTGTTCCTTCATCTAATATTTGGTCATCATTTTAAGTCGATGACATTGCTTTAGCTTGTGCAGGCGCTGACTGTTACCTGGCAGCAGCCTCACTCCAGAATGCTGTCAACCATGTTTTCCAATGGTTCACTAAGCATGGGTTTAAATTTTCTGGTGCTAAAGAACAAATTACTTTCGCTAGACGTTCTGTTGTCTCTGATACTCCATTGTACCTGTATGGCTCCTGTACCACTGAAAGTGATGCTGTCAGATTTTTCGGCCTTTCTGATCGCCGGTTGTCCTGGAAGCCTCACATTACCTCCTTGAAAGCAACTTGCCATAACCCACTGAACCTCCTTAAAATCCTCGCTTATCTTTGTTGGGGGACGGATCGTCGAACTCTCCTTCAACTGCATTCAACCATAATTTTATCGAAGTTAGAATATGGCGACCAGATATAATATTTCTAAACTTGAACCCATTCATCATTAGGGATTGTTAGGTAAGACACATATGCAACAGTTAGGTATCTTTATTCCGAAACGTTTCGCCTACACAGTAGGCTTCTTCAGTCGAGTACAGAAAAGTTGATAGAAGCAGAAGATACTTGAAGACGATGTAATCAGTCCATCACCCTTGAAGTTTTGAGCTGGTCAGTCCCTCAGTCTGGAGAAGAGTATTGTTCCAAAGTCTGAAACAATATGGAGTTGAAGTGACAGGAAGGAGCCTATATACCGCCAGGAGGTGAGATGTAGGCCACTAGTAGAGGTAAGAATGTTGTCGTTGGAAGGTCAGGTCCCTCTCAAATCCAGCCATTCTCACTAGTAGAAGTTGACAAGGTTGATTTCAGGTCTGTACCAAGGGTGATGGACTGATTACATCGTCTTCAAGTATCTTCTGCTTCTATCAACTTTTCTGTACTCGACTGAAGAAGCCTACTGTGTAGGCGAAACGTTTCGAAATAAAGATACCTAACTGTTGCATATGTGTCTTACCTAACAACCTGTCGGTACTTTATACCATTTTATTGTTCATCATTAGTGTCATTTGTGTCAAGGTACCTTTCGCTCCTCACCTGCCTATACTCAAAGGCGAACGTTCCAATCCATGAATGATCGCCGTGATGCCCATTGCCTCCGTTATGTTCTCCACTCTCATGACCTTCACGATCCTTTGCATACAGGATAATAACGGACGTTAGGAGAGGTCCATTATTTGTTCACCGCCCCTGTTTACTCCGTCCCTTTTCTCTTCGTCTTCGCTCGCTCTTGACTTCTCTTCACTTGCCCCCCTTTATATGTTCATCTAGTATCTAACTTGCATTTGTGGTCACACTGGTGACCTATGCTAACCTAATTATTGTAGCCAGCTAGCCCAGTGGCTAATGCGTCGGTCTGGAGTTTTATGACCCTCTGGTTGCGGGTTCTAACCCCACCCGTGGTATGGTTTATTTCTGTTCTTCCCAATTGTCGTGCTTGAAAGTTCGAATACCTACAGTTGCTTCTCGCTCCCTTTTTCTCAGCCACTTCTAGTCTCATTCTTTTGTCATTGCAGTTTACACTGATGGTTCTAAATCCTCTGACGGTACACAAATAACCCGCACATAGAAGAGGACAGGAGGAGCAAGAAATAGAGTAGACACCAGGAACATCTGTAGAGGGAGGAGAGGTATGAACGAGATCAGTGCGAAGTGTTAGTCTGGCGGAAAGTAAGCTTGATGTCTAAGAGACGGAGAGAATTGTTGAGATTAGAAAGACCGGAAACGTAGGGAAGGCAGAGGACAGAAGAGTTCCCAGGAGTAGAGAGTTTGGGAGAGAGGAAATTACGTTCAGCTCGTGAGAAAGCAGAGTTTATGAAATGGGAAGGGTAGCAAAGACGGGAAAACGAATTATGAAGAGTGGAAATTTCTGCTGGAAGGAAATGAGGATCACAGATGCGGAGGGCACAGAGAAAGAGGGAGATAAGAACACTTTTCTTGACAGGGGAAGCATGATAGGAAAAGTAGTGAATGTACATGCCACTGTGCATAGGTTTTCGGTAAACGGAAAAGGAAAAACCTGTATCTGAGCGGTGGACATGGACATCAAGGAAAGGAAGTAAGGAATTAGATTCCCATTCAGCTTTAAACTTAATGGAAGGGGCAAGATTATTAAGAGCTTCGAGAAAAGGTTGGAAGAGACTGGAGTCATGTACATTCACTACTTTTCCTATCATGCTTCCCCTGTCAAGAAAAGTGTTCTTATCTCCCTATTTCTCCGTGCCCTCCGCATCTGTGATCCTCAGTTCCTTCCAGCAGAAATTTCCACTCTTCATAATTCGTTTTCCCGTCTTGGCTACCCTTCCCATTCCATAAACTCTGCCTTCTCACGAGCTAAACGTAATTTCTTCTCTCCCAAACTCTCTACTCCTGGGAACTCTTCTATCCTCTGCCTTCCCTACATTTCCGGTCTTTCTAATCTCAACAATTCTCTCCGTCTCTTAGACATCAAGCTTACCTTCCGCTAGACTAACTCTTCGCACTAATCTCGTTCATACCTCTCCTCCCTCTACAGATGTTCCTTGTGTCTACTCTATTTCTTGCTCCTCCTGTCCTCTTCAATACTTTGGAGAAACTGGCCGATCTCTTTCTGGCAGACTTAGGGAGCACAAAAATAGTGTTAGGCTTGCCGACACTAACAATGTTCTGTTCTGTCACGTCAGAGATCACAGCCATCCTATTGACTGGTCTTCTGCTAAAACTGTCTTCCCTACTTCCAACTTTAACAGTCGCCGTCTTGTTGAATCCTCTCTAATACACAACTTTCCTTGTATGAATCTTAGTCTTGGCTTCGTCTCTGTAGATGCCTTCCTCTCCCACTACATTGTGAAATTCTCCAAACTTCAGAACACCCGTGACTTAACTTGATTCCTCATTTTTTCTTCTTCTCCCTCTTCCCTTTTCCTCTTTCCTTTTTTGTCTTTCATCTGTCGCGTGTTTCTGTTCCTTCACTATTTATTTCATCACTTCCCCTTCCCTCCATCTCTGTGCACTTGCTCTCCCTCTATGGGCACCTAGCTCCCTCTGTGGGCACCTAGCTCCCTCTGTGGGCACCTAGCTCCCTTGCAGTGCTCCCCTTTCTTTATATTTCACTGGCTCCTCCTCCTTAGTTCCCCACTACTACTACTACTACTACTACTACTACTACTACTACTACTACTACTACTACTACTACTATTACTACTATTACTATTACTACCACTACAACTACTATTGCTACTACCACCACTACCTCTTCCTGCCTAAATATAGCCGTCCTGCTCCACTTCTGGTTAGTGTGACTTTGTAAATGGTCCAAGTAGGACCGAAACGTCGTCGTAAGCTCCTCTCTTCTATGTGCGGGTTATTTGTGTATCGTTCCAGTCACGGTATTGTGCCTTTTTTTTTGTTATTCCTCTGACGGTGTCGGGTTTGCAGCAGTGATACCGGACGGCGTTGTGCGAGGGCATTTATTACACTCTGCTAGTATTTTTAAGAACATAAGAAAGAAGGGACACTGCAACAGGCCTACTGACCCATGCGGAGCAGGTCCATGTCCGCCGCGGATTAACCCAATGACCATCCTCCCCTGGATTAGCCCAATGACCCACCCAGTCTGGCCACCTCCACTCAACGAAGGAGCATGACGCCAGACCCAGCAGCACAAGCTAGTCAGGTCCAACTCACACCCACCCACACCCACTCATGTATTTATCTCACCTATTTTTAAAACTACACAACGTTTTAGCCTCAATAACTGTACTCGGGAGTTTGTTCCACTCTTCCACAACTCTATTACCAAACCAGTGCTTTCCTATATCCTTCCTGAATCTGAATTTTTCCAACTTGAAACCATTGCTGCGAGTCCTGTCTTGGCTGGAAATTTTCAGCACGCTATTTACATCCCCTTTATTTATTCCTATTTTCCATTTATACACCTCGATCATATCCCCACCTAATTCTACGTCTTTCGAGAGAGTGCAGATTCAGGGCCTCAGTCTATCCTCATAGGGAAGATTTCTGATATATGGGATCATCTTTGCCATCCTCTGTACTTTTTCCATAGCATTTATATCCATTCTGTAATACGGTGACCAGAACTGAGCAGCATAGTCTAAATGAGGTCTAACCAAGGATATATAGAGTTGAAGAACAACCTGAGGACTTCTATTATTTATACTTCTAGATATGAAGCCAAGAATTCTGTTAGCTTTATTGCGAACACTAATGCACTGTTGTCTTGGTTTTAGATTACTGCTAACCAGAACTCCTAAATCCTTTTCGCAATCAGTAGTATTAAGATCTACATTATTTAGTTTATATGTCGCATGGTTATTTACCTGTCCAACATTTAGAACTTTGCATTTGTCAATATTAAACTGCATTGGACGGCCTATTTTGGTGTCATCAGCAAATTTGCTTATGTCGCTATTTATTCTCTCATCTATGTCGTTTATGTAAATTGTGAACAACAACTGGCCTAACACTGACCCCTGAGGAACACCGCTTGCGACGTGCCCCCGTTCTGATTTCTCCCCATTTATGCAAACTCTCTGCTGCCTATTTGTCAGCCATGCCTCTACCCAGGAAAAAATTTCTCCTATTCCGTGTGCCTTAAGTTTCCTCAATAGCCTCTGATGTGGAACTCTATCGAAAGCCTTACTGAAGTCCATATACACAATATCATATTCATTACCGTGATCTACCTCCTCAAACACCTTAGTGAAAAAAGTTAGTAAATTCGTAAGACAGGAACGCCCCTTTGTAAAACCGTGTTGAGATTCATTAATCAATCTGTGCCTGTCAAGATGGCTACGAATTGCTTCGGCAATTATTGATTCCATAAATTTTCCCACTGTGGAGGTAAGGCTTATTGGTCTATAGTTCGAAGCCAAGGACCTGTCACCTACCTTGTAAATAGGCATTACATTTGCCATTTTCCACTTATCAGGCACTATGCCAGTTTGTAGTGACATGTTAAAAAGATTAGCCAAAGGTATGCTAAGTTCCTCTTTACATTCCTTTAACACCCTTGCAAACAGTTCATCAGGGCCTGGGGATTTGTTAGGTTTTAGTTTCTCTATTTGTCTGAGGACCATGTCACTAGTTACCGCAATCGTACATAGTTTATTATTCTGTTCTACATAATCTATATCGCTAGTATTTTCCAGGGTGAAAACTGAGAGGAAGTAGGTAGTATTGAGAATTTCACACATATCCTTATCACTGTCAGTGATCTGACAGTGATCTGATCTTACTTCTGTATACCTGAAAGAACCCTTTTGGGTTAGTCTTTGAATCCCTTGCGACCTTAGCCTCATAATCCCCTTTTGCTTTTCTTATTCCTTTCTTTATCTCTCTCTTTAACTGAATATATTGATGTCTTAACTGCCCATCCCCTCTTTTGATACGCCTATATATGCCTCTCTTTTGACTAATGAAACGTTTTAATCTATTGTTCATCCATTTGGGATCATTTTTGTTAGATCTAATTTCCCTACTCTGAACAAAAGTTGTCTGGGCAGCTAGAACTATCCTCTGAAAAACGTTATATTGGCAACCAAGATCACCTACCTGACCCATAGTCAGGACATCCCAATTTAGCCCACCCAGGTAATTTTTCAGTCCCATGAAGTCGGCCTAGCGAAAATTTGGGACAGAGATTTGATTGCAGTTATCTGGGTAATTCCATGATATATTGAAACTAAGTGATTTGTGATCACTTTCCCCAAGCTCATCATTAACCTCAAGATTAGTGACTCTTTGTTGGCAAGAACCAAGTCGAGCAGATTGTTTCCTCTAGTTGGTTCTGTCACAACCTGTTCTAAAAAGCAATCCTGAACCGTATCAAGAAAGTCACTAGACTCAAGATTTCCTGTCATATTGTTCCAATCAATTTGTCTAAAGTTAAAATCTCCCATTATCACAACATTTTCATATCTAGATGCCTTAAGAATTTCGTCCCATAACAGCTTACTGCACTCCCTATCAAGGTTTGGAGGCCTATAAATCACACCCAAAATTAATTTGTCACGTCCCTCGAGAAACTGTAGCCAAACAGATTCTGTGTTCGATGTTTCTAATCTTATATGATGTCTAAGACAACAATTTAAATTTTCTCTGACATACATCGCCACTCCACCACCCTTCCTGTTGACCTTATCAGTGTGGAACAGTTTATAACCCTGTATGTTGCATTCAGAAGGCATTTCTCTATCTTTCAGGTTAAACCTGGTCTCTGTTATACCAATACTATTTATATTACCTGCACTTTGCATCAACAATGCAAAGTTTAATAAGTTTAATGATAGGAACTGGCAATGGTAAATCATAATTAACGAGTTCTTATCTGAAGAACTCGTTAACTATAATTTACCATTGCCAGTTCCTACCATCATTAAAATTATTAAACTTTGCATTGTTGATGCAAAATTTGTATTTAATGATAAGTTTTACACTCAGAAGTTTGGTATGGCAATGGGAAATCCTCTTTCACCTGTTCTTAGTAACCTATACATGGAATTTTTTGAAACAAGGTTGCTTAACACAATCCTCCCTAATAGAGCTAAATGGTTCAGATATGTTGATGATATTTTGTGTCTTATGCCCAAAAATGTAGATATACACCATTTCCTTGGAAAATTAAATAGCTTAGCCCATTCTATAAGTTTTAGTGTTGAGTTTGAAGAAAATAACTCATTGCCTTGTCTAGATGTTTTAATTATTAAGGGTAATAATGAATTCAAATTTAAAATTTACAGAAAACCTACAAATAACTGTTCCTATGTACACTATTATTCTTCCCATCAAGATAGAGTTAAACTGTCTGTTTTCTCATCAATGTTTTTGAGAGCTTTACGAATTTGTAGTCCTGAGTTCATAGATGAAGAAATATCCAAAATTTATGAAATAGGTAATGATTTGAAATACCGAAGATATGTAATTGATAAATCTTTTAAAGTTGCTAGAAATACTTTTTACAATCCAAAAAGGGGCAACCAGCCTTATTCAACTAAAAATATGTTGGTTCTCCCTTACCATGAAAACTTGGTTGATATGCCTTCTCTTCTTAAGACTTTTAATATTAAAGTTGTATTCAAAAATCTTGATACAGTAAAAAAAACTTTTGATAAAGAATTCCCCCCAAAATGTTGATGGATGTGTCTATAAGATTCCTTGTAAAATTTGCGATAAAGTTTATTACGGTCAAACTGGTAAAAATCTCGAAGTAAGATTAAAACAACATAAATATAGCATTAGAACTGGACAAGATTCCAATGCTCTATTTATTCATGTAAGAGATTTTAACCATCCAATTGATTTTCAAAAAGTTGAGAAAGTAGTATCAAGCAAGTCCATGGTCGACAGGAATATAATTGAATCTTGTTTCATAAAAAGCAGTTTTGACAATAATATGAATATTTTCTTTAGTTTATATAAATTAGATCCATTTATAATTAATAGAATTTGGGAAGAATTCAATAATACATTAGACAAATAATAATTCTTTAAATTTCTTATTTCTTGGGTAGAACAGTTTGTTGGTGGATTGTGTGAAGGACCTGTCTAGTTTGGCCGACGGGCCTGCTGTCTCGCGTCAGGTGTTTCGTTGTTGTGGGATCTGATAGTGAGGTGTGGGCTACCCCTTTATATACCTTCCTTTGATGCTTTACTTTCATTGTTCCTTGATAATGTGAGTAGTCACGAAAGAGCTTGGAACTTCTCTATTCTTTCACAGTGGTTGTTTTGCATTTTCTGAAATCACCTGTTTACTGTGATCTTATTGCATATATATATATATATATATATATATATATATATATATATATATATATATATATATATATATATATATATATATATATATATATATATATTGCATATATAATAAAATATAATATTTCCTACGCTCCCAAACGTGTTCGTTGAAGAAAGTAATTTCGTTGGTGTAGATTTTCTTAGAGATGGTTTATCCATTAACAGATCTTTGTGTAGTGTGGTCCAGGCGTGAGTCTGGTCCAGGCGTGAGTCTGGTCCAGGCGTGAGTCTGGTCCAGGCGTGAGTCTGGTTCAGGCGTGAGTCTGGTCCAGGTGTGAGTCTGGTCCAGGCGTGAGTCTGGTCCAGGCGTTAGTCTGGTCCAGGCGTGAGTCTGGTCCAGGCGTGAGTCTGGTCCAGGCGTGAGTCTGGAATAAAGGGAAGCAGGCAGAGCAAGTTGTTCTTTGAAAACCGCCTGAGTAAACGAAATTCAGAAATGGAATATTTGATCAAAAGAAATAATTTTCTTCCTCTAAGTTCTACTAAACAAACCAAGTCCTGGAACAAATAACAAGTCCTGGAACAAATAACAAGTCCTGGAGCAAATAACAAGTCCTGGAACAAATAACAAGTCCTGGAACAAATAAAAAGTCCTGGAACAAATAACAAAAAAGTCACAATACCGTGACTGGAACGATACACAAATAACCCGCACATTTTTTCTTTTTTTTTTCCTTTCTTTTTCTTCTTCTCCCTCTTCCCCTTTCCTCTTTCCTTTTTCTCCTCTGGGTTGTCTGTCTTTCTTCTGTCTCGTGCTTCTGTTCCTTCATTTTTTATTTCACCACTTCCCCTTTCACGCACCTCTGGAGAGAGTTTACCTGGAGAGAGTTCCGGGGGTCAACGGCCCCGCGGCCCGGTCTGTGACCAGGCCTCCTGGTGGATTAGAGCCTCCCTCTGTGGGCACCTAGCTCCCTCTGTGGGCACCTAGCTCCCTCTGTGGGCACCTAGCTCCCTCTGTGGGCACCTAGCTCCCTCTGTGGGCACCTAGCTCCCTCTGTGGGCACCTAGCTCCCTTGCAGTGCTCCCCTTTCTTTGTATTTGACTGGCTCCTCCTCCTTATTCCCCACTACTACCACTACTACTACTACTACTACTACTACTACTACTACTACCACTACTACTACCACTACCACTACTACTACTTCTACTACTACCACCACTACTACTACTACTACTACTACTACCACTACTACCACTACTACCACTACTACCACTACTACTACTACTACTACTACTACCACTACTACCACTACTACCACTACTACTACTACTACTACTACTACTACTACTACTACTACTACTACTACTACTACTACCTCTTCCTGCCTATATAAAGCCGTCCTGCTCTACTTCTGGTTAGTGTGACTGTAAATGATCCAAGTCGGACCGAAACATCATCGTAAGCTTCTCTCTTCTATGTGCGGGTTATTTGTGTAACAAGTCCTGGAACATAGACCGAAATCCGTTAGCTAGTTTGGTCTAAGTCCTCTAGTACCACCTTTTTTTCGATACCATTACTATTGCATGCCTTTAATACACACACACATAAATTATTGTTTTTCTAATTATTAACACATCGGCCGTTTCCCACCGTGGCAGGGTGACCCAGAAAAGAAGAGACACTTCCATCATTCACTCCATCACTGTCCAGCCAGAGGCATTCCTACACTACAGTTAAAAAAACTGCAACACATCAACATCCCTCATTCAGAGTGCAGGCACTGTACCTTCCAACTCCAGGATTCTTAATCTCTTCATAAATGTTTCTTTGCTCACACTCCAACAGCACGTAAATTCATAAAAAACAGTCATCTCCACTCTTTCCTATCTAACATGCTCATGCACTCTTATTAGAAGTCCAAGCCCCTTGCACGCAAAACCTCCTTTACTCTCTCCCTCCATTCAGCCTTTCCTAGGACGATCCCTACTTCGCCTTTCTTCCACTGCAGATTTATATGGCTTCTATGCTGTTTTATTTTGTTTTCTCTCAAAATGTCCAAACACCATCTGGATAATACTTTTTGTAACCCAGTACCTTCCTCTAATCTCCAAGCTATGGATTCCCTTCATTCACACACACACACACACACACACACACACACACACACACACACACACACACACACACACACACACACACACACACACACACACACACACACACACCGTGCAGAACAGGATCCTGCAGGAGAAATCATGGTTGAAGGCATCAACGTACAAGAGGGTGTTCCTAGACCACGAAAGAACAAGAACAGAACGACAGCAGCTGAGGGAGAGGACACAGAAACGAAAGGGGCTAGGAAGAGAGACAAGGACAGAGTCAGCAGAAGACAACCAGAGCAGGGCAGAGCAAGAAGTGCAAGCACACACAGAACCCAAGAGCCAGACAAACTATCCCAACGCACCCCACAATCCACACTTAAAGCTCCCATCCCCCACTATGCTGTAGAATCCCACAGCACACTGCCATGTCCCCACCCCCAAAGACTGTCTAGAACACAGCATTCCAGTGGAAACTGATGATATAGTACACCAACGCTGATGGAGTAAAAAATAAGTGGTAGGTTCCTGCCTCCACCATAACATATTCAAGGCTATTCCACTTACTGACAACTCTATGACTGAAGAAATACTTCCTAACATCCCTTTGACTCATCTGGGTCTTCAACTTCTGTGTGCCATCTCTGGAACATCCTGTATTTGTCCACCTTTTCAATTCCTCGCAGAATTTCATATATCGTTATCATGTCTTCCCTGTCTCCAGTGTCGTCAGGCCAATTTCCCTTAAACTTTCTTCGTAGGACAATCTCCTTAGCACTGATACTAGTCTTGCTGCAAACATTTGCACTCTTTCTAATTTTTTGACATGCTTGACCAGGTGAAGATTCCAAACTGGTGCTGCATACTCCAATATGGGCCTGACGTACACGGTGTACAGAGTCTTGAACGATTCCTTACCGAGGTATCAGAACGCTATTCTTAGGTTTGCCAGACGCCCATATTCTGCAGCAGTTATCTGGTTGATGTGCCGGAGATGTGCTCCGTATTATGCTCACCCCAAGATCTTTTTCCTTGAGTGAGGTTTGCAGTCTTTGGCCACCTAGACTATACTCTGTCTGTGGTCTTCTTTGCCCTTCCCCGATCTTCATGAATTTGCATTTGGCGGGGTTAAATTCAAGGAGCCAGTTGCTGGACCAGGCTTATGGCCTGTCCAGGTCTCTTTGTAGTCCTGCCTGATCCTCATCCGATTTAATTCTCCTCATTAACACTTCTGAGTCTATCCTTTCCGTCATGTCATTCACATATTCCAAAAACAGCACAGGTCATAGGATTGACCCCTGTGGAACCCTGCTCATCACAGGTGCCCACTCTGACACCTCATCACGTACCATGACTCGTTGTTGCCTCCCTGTCAGGTATTATCTGGTCCATTGCAGTGCCTTTCCTGTTATGCGTACCTGATCCTCTAGCTTTGGCATTAACCTCTTTTAGCGAAGTCCTTCTTGCAGTCCAAGAAAATGCAATCTACCCACCCCTCTCTCTCGTGTCTTAATTCCCTTATTGTGATACAGGATTTTCCTTCCCTGAACCCGTGTTGGTTGTCGTTTATAAACTTGTTTCCATATAGGTGCTCCACCATATAGGTGCTCCACCATATAGGTGCTCCACCATATAGGTGCTCCACCATATAGGTGCTCCACCATATAGGTGCTCCACCATATAGGTGCTCCACCATATAGGTGCTCCACCATATAGGTGCTCCACCATATAGGTGCTCCACCATATAGGTGCTCCATCATATAGGTGCTCCACCATATAGGTGCTCCACCATATAGGTGCTCCACCATATAGGTGCTCCACCGTATAGGTGCTCCACCATATAGGTGCTCCACCATATAGGTGCTCCACCACTCTCCTGATAATCTTCTCCTCATAATCTTCTCCTCATAATCTTCTCCTCATAATCTTCTCCTCATAATCTTCTCCTCATAATCTTCTCCTCATAATCTTCTCCTCATAATCTTCTCCTCATAATCTTCTCCTCATAATCTTCTCCTCATAATCTTCTCCTCATAATCTTCTCCTCATAATCTTCTCCTCATAATCTTCTCCATGACTTTGCTTACTATACAAAAAAGATAGTGAAATCTCACATTTTTATGGCATTTTTCAACTGTTAAAAAGAACACAGGTTTCGCTCTCCAGGAGCGAAACCTGTGTTCTTTTTAACAGTATGTGTGTTCTTTTTAACAGTATGTGTGTTCTTTTTAACAGTATGTGTGTTCTTTTTAACAGTATGTGTGTTCTTTTTAACAGTATGTGTGTTCTTTTTAACAGTATGTGTGTTCTTTTTAACAGTATGTGTGTTCTTTTTAACAGTATGTGTGTTCTTTTTAACAGTATGTGTGTTCTTTTTAACAGTATGTGTGTTCTTTTTAACAGTATGTGTGTTCTTTTTAACAGTATGTGTGTTCTTTTTAACAGTATGTGTGTTCTTTTTAACAGTATGTGTGTTCTTTTTAACAGTACTTGTGTTCTTTTTAACAGTATGTGTGTTCTTTTTAACAGTATGTGTGTTCTTTTTAACAGTACTTGTGTTCTTTTTAACAGTACTTGTGTTCTTTTTAACAGTATGTGTGTTCTTTTTAACAGTATGTGTGTTCTTTTTAACAGTATGTGTGTTCTTTTTAACAGTATGTGTGTTCTTTTTAACAGTATGTGTGTTCTTTTTAACAGTACTTGTGTTCTTTTTAACAGTACTTGTGTTCTTTTTAACAGTATGTGTGTTCTTTTTAACAGTATGTGTGTTCTTTTTAAAAGTATGTGTGTTCTTTTTAACAGTATGTGTGTTCTTTTTAAGAGTATGTGTGTTCTTTTTAACAGTATGTGTGTTCTTTTTAACAGTATGTGTGTTCTTTTTAACAGTATGTGTGTTCTTTTTAACAGTATGTGTGTTCTTTTTAAAAGTATTTGTGTTCTTTTTAACAGTATGTGTGTTCTTTTTAACAGTATGTGTGTTCTTTTTAACAGTATGTGTGTTCTTTTTAACAGTATGTGTGTTCTTTTTAACAGTATGTGTGTTCTTTTTAACAGTATGTGTGTTCTTTTTAACAGTATGTGTTCTTTTTAACAGTACTTGTGTTCTTTTTAACAGTACTTGTGTTCTTTTTAACAGTATGTGTGTTCTTTTTAACAGTATGTGTGTTCTTTTTAACAGTATGTGTGTTCTTTTTAAAAGTATGTGTGTTCTTTTTAAAAGTATGTGTGTTCTTTTTAACAGTATGTGTGTTCTTTTTAACAGTACTTGTGTTCTTTTTAACAGTATGTGTGTTCTTTTTAACATTATGTGTGTTCTTTTTAACAGTATGTGTGTTCTTTTTAACAGTATGTGTGTTCTTTTTAACAGTATGTGTGTTCTTTTTAACAGTATGTGTGTTCTTTTTAACAGTATGTGTTCTTTTTAACAGTACTTGTGTTCTTTTTAACAGTACTTGTGTTCTTTTTAACAGTATGTGTGTTCTTTTTAACAGTACTTGTGTTCTTTTTAACAGTATGTGTGTTCTTTTTAAAAGTATGTGTGTTCTTTTTAACAGTATGTGTGTTCTTTTTAACAGTACTTGTGTTCTTTTTAACAGTATGTGTGTTCTTTTTAACAGTATGTGTGTTCTTTTTAACAGTATGTGTGTTCTTTTTAACAGTACTTGTGTTCTTTTTAACCGTATGTGTGTTCTTTTTAACAGTATGTGTGTTCTTTTTAACAGTACTTGTGTTCTTTTTAACAGTACATGTGAAGGTTCACATATTGTGGGGTTCTCTATAATAGGGTGTGAAGGTTCACATATTGTGGGGTTCTATAGAATAGGTTGTGAAGGTTCACATTGTTGGGTTCTATATAATAGGTTGTGAAGGTTCACATATTGTGGGGTTCTATAGAATAGGTTGTGAAGGTTCACATTGTTGGGTTCTATATAATAGGTTGTGAAGGTTCACATATTGTGGGGTTCTATAGAATAGGTTGTGAAGGTTCACATATTGTGGGGTTCTCTATAATAGAGTGTGAAGGTTCACATTGTTGGGTTCTATATAATAGTGTGTGAAGGTTCACATTGTTGGGTTCTATATAATAGTGTGTGAAGGTTCACATATTGTGGAGTTCTATAAAATAGTGTGTGAAGGTTCACATTGTTGGGTTCTATATAATAGGTTGTGAAGGTTCACATATTGTGGGGTTCTATATAATAGGTTGTGAAGGTTCACATATTGTGGGGTTCTATATAATAGGTTGTGAAGGTTCACATATTGTGGGGTTCTATATAATAGGTTGTGAAGGTTCACATACTGTGGGGTTCTATAGAATAGGGTGTGAAGGTTCACATTATTGGGTTCTATATAATAGGTTGTGAAGGTTCACATATTGTGGGGTTCTATATAATAGGTTGTGAAGGTTCACATATTGTGGGGTTCTATATAATAGGTTGTGAAGGTTCACATATTGTGGGGTTCTATAGAATAGGGTGTGAAGGTTCACATTATTGGGTTCTATATAATAGGTTGTGAAGGTTCACATTATTGGGTTCTATATAATTTAAAAACGTTTCTTCGCGTTCCTCAAAGGTAACTTCATTTGAATTTAGGCTGTGTAAGTTATAATAGGCCCATTTTATTAAACTGGTTTCTGTGAATAACTGGAGAATGTCTCTTATCAGAAATCACTAACAGTGAATTCTGATAAGAGAAATAGATTTTTCCTACAGTAGATAAAATTTGCATAATGTTCATTTAAGTGCACATATCTGTGTGAACACATGACTGTTGTAAAAAATTGTGTTATGTACCCAAAAGGCAGAAATTGGGAAATTGAAATACAGTAGACCCCCGGTTAACGATATTTTTTTCACTCCAGAAGTATGTTCAGGTGCCAGTACTGACCGAATTTGTTCCCATAAGGAATATTGTGAAGTAGATTAGTCCATTTCAGACCCCCAAACATACACGTACAAACGCACTTACATAAATACACTTACATAATTGGTCGCATTCGGAGGTGATCGTTATGCGGGGGTCCACTGTACAGCCTTTCCTCACTTAACGACGGAGTTCCGGTCGTGAGACCACGTCGGTAAACGAATTCGTCGCTAAGTGAGGAGCATTGATTTCTGAGTGCCTTATCTGATTGGCTTCTCCCCTCAAATCTAAAAAGTTGATAAAGCAAATTATGAGCTATTGCAAACTTAATGGTTTATGATGTGGTTTATGATGTGGTTTAAGTGGTTTATGATGCAGGTTCCTTTCAGATAACAAGAGAATGCTTCTTCAAGTTGACTTCACTGGGTTGAATTAGTTTACGACTATGTATGTTCAAATTTCTCTTAATTTTGCCTATAAAATGGGTATTTCTTGTCCCTGGGATATCTTATTGATACCTCATCTGATTCGCTTCCAATTTTTAGTTCTAATATATAACAGCACTAGAAATTTATGCCGCACTCTGCACTATTCTTTCTGCGTGTAGTGACAAAGGACTGGGGTTATGCAATAAAGGGATACCTATCTCAGCTCTCACAGTGACCGAAATACATCTAGACACTACTAATTTAAAATACTGGCCATCTCCCACCAGAGTTCACTGATCTAAAAAAGAAAGAACTCACTGTAATTAATTCAGTCACTGTCTTGTAGAATCCTACTGATATCACAGTTCAGTGACCGTCCAGCTGGCATGTTTATCAAGCGTTCTATGGACTGCATCCGCTACATTTTCCACCTCTAAGATTTAAGTTCAGCTGACCGTTTTCTTCTATTCTCTTCATAAACATTACCTTGTTTAAGTCTCTTCAGTTTCCACCTTCTGGTCATTGCTGCATCCTTGAATCTACCGCTTTCGTTAATTAATTGTTTACCAAATAATGGAAAATCCCAGTGCTCTTCCCTCCTACTCCCAAAGTCTCACATCTCCGTTCTCTTTCTCGTACCAAGAGAGTCTCACATCTCCGTTCTCTTTCTCGTACCAAGAGAGTCTCACATCTCCGTTCTCTTTCTCGTACCAAGAGAGTCTCACATCTCCGTTCTCTTTCTCGTACCAAGAGAGTCTCACATCTCCGTTCTCTTTCTCGTACCAAGAGAGTCTCACATCTCCGTTCTCTTTCTCGTACCAAGAGAGTCTCACATCTCCGTTCTCTTTCTCGTACCAAGAGAGTCTCACATCTCCGTTCTCTTTCTCGTACCAAGAGAGTCTCACATCTCCGTTCTCTTTCTCGTACCAAGAGAGTCTCACATCTCCGTTCTCTTTCTCGTACCAAGAGAGTCTCATCTCCGTTCTCTTTCTCGTACCAAGAGAGTCTCACATCTCCGTTCTCTTTCTCGTACCAAGAGAGTCTCACATCTCCGCATTTGCAATGATATTCCGCTATCGTATTCACTAATAGTTTTAAACCTTACTTTGTGGGACTCGTAGCTGTTATTCTTATTAGCACGAATCACATATGCTTATAAAATATAGCATATTCACAGTAGAATATTTTGTATTTCTTGCTTCTGTCTTCCGCATCACATCTATGTTTGCCCTTTAATTTGCTGTTATGTCTAAATCCCAGAGAGTGACACCAGAGATCGAGGGTATTGATCCTCCACAGTTGAAGATTGAGACACTTATGCAGCATATGGGAATCTTTATTCAGGAAACGTTTCGCCACACAGTGGCTTCATCAGTCCAATACAAAGAGGAAGGCGTAAGGAGAGGAGTAGTATGAGGTAATCAGTCCCTCAGCCTGAAGTCGATGTGTTCAGTCCATCAATCTTGTAGAATGTACTACTCCTCTCCTTACGCCTTCCTCTTTGTATTGGACTGATGAAGCCACTGTGTGGCGAAACGTTTCCTGAATAAAGATTCCCATATGCTGCATAAGTGTCTCAATCTTCAACTTGTCGGTTTTTCAAACCATTCATCACACACATCCTCCACAGTCCTTCGTCTGGTGATGCATCTTCAACGAACGCCAAAAAATCGTTTTCCCTGGAACCTTGCTCACTTTTTTGCTCAGGATACTGGATTTGCAGATTTCCCTGCATGTTATGTATGTAAAGATATTTTAATCTCTCAGATAAGTTCTTTTCTGATTATTTCCCAGTAGTGTTTCAGGTGGACCGAGATCGCTCGAGGCATTATGAGATTGGTGACCAGCAAATTGTTCGTAATTAAAGCGTGATTTAATGGCCGACATTTCCTTATTGTTGTCGGTTTTGGAAAGCAATTCCCGTATAACTGCTGATCAGTCATAAGTGACTCGCATGGGTAGGGATGCCCGGAACCTCTATGAGAGAGTTGCCATACATCAGGCAACGTGTGGGGTTTGAAACCATGGCAACTGAGTCCTAAAACTCAGAGGCCAGTGAGTTTTAAGACTAACTTGCCATGGGGTCAGTCACCACCGGTTCCATGATCTGTTTGCGGTCATGCAGTTACGAATTCGTGAGTAGTGAGAGTTGTCATGTCTTGCTGACAGACAAATACCTTGAGTAGTGAGAGTTGTCATGTCTTGCTGACAGACAAATACCTTGATTATTGAGAGTTGCCTTGCTGACAGACAAATACCTTGATAGTGAGAGTTGTCATGTCTTGCTGACAGACAAATACCTTGATTATTGAGAGTTGCCTTGCTGACCTTGGGTAGTGAGAGTTGTCATGCCTTTCTGACAGACAAATACCTTGAGTAGTAACAGTTGTCATGTCTTGCTGACAAATACCTTGAGTAGTGAGAGTTGTCATGTCTTCTGACAGAGAGAAATACCTCCTCAGTATCCTAGCGCAGGTTTTCCATCAAACACCTCCACTTTTAATGCAGAATAATATTTTACTACGACCGACCTGCTACACGACGGACATTGGGAATGAATCTTGTTTTGCACTTAGAGTAATTACATAAACAATGGCGCTTCACTCCCGTACTGTCAACACCACTCAGTTGCGTAGAATAGTATCACCGTAAAAGTTCTTGCCATTTTTCTCTGACCTTCAGAGATGTAGTTGGACCGCGAGCTTCAGTGTTGTAGTTGGACTGCGAGCTTCAGTGTTGTAGTTGGACTGCGAGCTTCAGTGTTGTAGTTGGACTGCGAGCTTCAGCGTTGTAGTTGTACCGCGAACTTCAGTGTTGTAGTTGGACCGCGAGGTTCAGTGTTGTAATTGGACCGCGAGCTTCAGTGTTGTAGTTGGACTGCGAGCTTCAGTGTTGTAGTTGGACCGCGAACTTCAGTGTTGTAGTTGGACCGCGAGGCTCAGTGTTGTAATTGGACCGCGAGCTTCAGTGTTATAGTTGGACCGCGAACTTCAGTGTTGTAGTTGGACCGCGAGGTTCAGTGTTGTAATTGGACCGCGAACTTCAGTGTTGTAGTTGGACCGCAAGCTTCAGTGTTTTAGTTGGACCGCAAGCTTCAGTGTTGTAGTTGGACCGCAAGCTTTAGTGTTGTAGCTGGACCGCGAGCTTCAGTGTTGTAGCTGGACCGTGAGCTTCAGTGTTGTAGTTGGACCGTGAGCTTCAGTGTTGTAGCTGGACCGTGAGCTTCAGTGTCGTAGCTGGACCGCGAGCTTTAGGAGAAAGCTTAGTTAATACAGCTGTTACAAGGTTCAGGATCAGGTGGTACACAATCCGGATTATTACTTTATTCTGTATGAATGTAATACACTGAATGTAATACACTGAATGTAATACACTGAATGTAATACACTGAATGTAATACACTGAATGTAATACACTGAATGTATAATGAGATTATTTGGTGATGCTGGTAGCGGGGAGTAAATGATACGTCTTTGGAGGCTTCTTACTTTATTTGCAAAGTCGTGGTGGGTACACAGGCTTGTGTGTTGTGCCCATGGCCCAGGTAGGGCTATGCCCACGAGGGAGAGAGCTAGTAGGACTTGTGTCTTGTTGCTAGGCCTCTGAGTGAGTGTGGGCCAAGCGTCCCACTCACTTTGGGCTGGCCCAGAGGGCAGCACCTTATTGGCGCGAAATATGAACTAAGCTGCAGGCAGCTTAGGCTGTCTGTGCAGACAATACAGGTTCTCTACATACGCTCAGCCACCTACCTCGCGTCGTCCCGACGCGACATTTCTGGTGGTAAAAATATTTCGGTCTCTCTCTCGTAGGAACAGGGCACAGAACACAAAATAAAAACATATATATACATATGGACATGGAAAAAAAAACTTCCTACAGGGAGGGAAGAAAAAACATGTGGGGTGTGCTAAACATCGTGGTTATAGGCACTGAGCGTCGAAGGGCATTACTGCACGCCTTCCTGCGTCTGGGCAGATACTGCAACACAGGAGACATCGCTGCGGCTGAGCTGTGACGTAACAGGGTACGGTCTCCTCTGGAACGGTGAAGCAGTCATCGTAGGAGTCGCTGAAGGTTTTCACTCAACCTGGGGCACGACATGCTGGTGCCCTCGAGCGAGGCGTCGACAAAACTCGGCAACTGGGCAAGACTCAGGAGGACACTTCTCGACTGGTACTGTCGCTGGGCTGTCACTGCCGGCGAGCGTGGATCGAGTTGTGGAGTGAGTCCTGGCAGAGACGAATGGGCAAAACATCTGGGAGTCGTAACATCATACACCAGACTGCAGTGAGCGAGCTAGCAGTCAAAGTGACATCATCTTCGTGCAGGCTGCTCACTGAAGTTTGTGACACGAGGCTGACACAGCGCCTGCCGACAGGGCTAACTGCGGCTTGACGAGTGCCAATCTCTCGGCAGTTGGAGTTGCAGCAGAGGTTAGTCTAAGCGTTCCCAGACTTGTTTCTCTACATATAACTGCATTCTGAAGGTCTGGAGGTGAAGTGAAACAAATCTCGATGGGAATCGTAGCAGGTACGATTCTGCAGAACATCACGAGCGACGAGCATAAGAGCTTTCTGTACAAAGGGCTCAGTCGCTTGGGGCTGAGTAATATCAGCTGTCAAACGCGCTGGTCACACCAGGTGACTAATGCAGTGGTGTTACTCAGGGGTCTAGCCACAGACCACACTGGGCGCATGGAAAACTTTACACACACCCGCGGTACATGCGGTACAACATGGCTTAAACTAGCAAATGATGCTTTTCTGTGCACAAAATTGGCACTAAGCTATACACTAACATGTGAGAACACTGACTGAGAGGAATTAATTAACACACAACATATACCTTCTCTCAGTCTTCTCGACAGTATTGAAATATTTACTGAAACACTCGATGTGACATCATGTGATGTCAGGAGTGATGTCGCGAGGTGACGTCAGCAGCACTGTGACATCAGACATCTCGAGGTAACGTCAGGCAGCAGCAGACCACAGCAAGTGGCCTGGGACATCGTCGACACCCACGTGGCTTGCTGATCCACGTGGCATAGTGATCAATGTAGCTTGCTGATCTACATGGCTTGCTGATCCATGTAGCTTAGTGATCTATGTGGCATGCTGATCCACATGGCCTGCTGATCTACATGGCTTGTTGAGCCACGTGTCTTGCTGATCCATGTGGCTTAGTGATTCATGTGGCTTGCTGATCCACGTGGCGTCGTGATCTACGTGGCATGCTGATCCATGTAGCTTTGAGTGGCCTCGGGCACTCGGATACACAGCTCTGGCAATCAATTCACACAGAAAACAGCAGAAACACAGCAGAGGGAGTGATGGCATGGTGGTGTATGGTTGGCTGGTGAGGTGTGAGTGTACAGCAGGGCAAGCGTAGGCGAGGCAAGGAATGACCACTTCCTCATCTTCTCCCACAAACACGGAGACACGCGCACTGGACGCAGAAATCGCCACAAACTCACCTCTGGCTTGCTGAAATAGCTGTGCTGAGCTGAACAACAACAGAAACATACAAGTGACGCTGAACACGTGACTTGAGAAACAGCGTGGGACGCTGTAGCATGGGGTCACTGGGGCACCACTTACAATTTTCGGAGAATTTCGGCAAATTTCGGCTAGATCCTGCTTGTACCTGTGTCTGGATGCTGAAACGTGCAGACACGACATAAGGATAACTTGATGAGAAATGGATGCTTCTTGCACGGGGTGATGAAGTGAAAATGACTTCATCCCTCTTCCTTCCTCTCTCCGGGCAAACACAACTGCTACGACCACCGCTTCCCACCATTTATAACGAAATTATTTGGTGATGCTGGTAGCGGGGAGTAAATGATACGTCTTCAGAGGCTTCTTACTTTAGTTGCAAAGTCGTGGTGGGTACACAGGCTTGTGTGTTGTGCCCATGGCCCAGGTAGGGCCATGCCCACGAGGGAGAGAGCTAGTAGGACTTGTGTCTTGCTGCTAGGCCGCTGAGTGAGTGAGTGTGGGACCAGCGTCCCACTCGCTTTGGGCTGGCCCAGAGGGCAGCACCTTAGTGGGGCGAAATATGAACTAAGCTGGCACACAGCTTAGGCTGTCTGTGCAGACAGTACAGGCTGTCTAAAAATGTAATACACTGAATGTAATACACTGAATGTAATACTCTGAATGTAATACACTAAATGTAATACACTGAATGTAATACACTGTATGTAATACACTGAATGTAATACACTGAATGTAATACTCTGAATGTAATACACTGAATGTAATACACTGAATGTAATACACTGAATGTAATACACTGAATGTAATACTCTGAATGTAATACACTGAATGTAATACAGTATTCCACCGTAGCTAAATACTGATATTTTCTTCCATTAGCGGTCATTTTCTGGTATTTTGGAAAAATTTTGGCCACATATGGACTGGCAACCCTGGTGCACATTTATTTTTTTTGGGGGTACAAAAATCCAAAAAATTTTCGATATAATGTAAAGAATTTATTTTTCCCATTTATCTTCATATTTTGTAAATTTTATGAGAGTAGGAGGGAAAATGAAGTTCATAGAATATGATGAGTACAATTATGAGTACAGTGATGAGTACAGTGATGAGTACAATGATGAGTACAGTGATGAGTACAGTGATGAGTACAATGATGAGTACAGTGATGAGTACAATGATGAGTACAATGATGAGTACAATCATGAGTACAATCATGAGTACAATGATGAGTACAATGATGAGTACAATGATGAGTACAATGATGAGTACAATGATGAGTACAATGATGAGTACAATGATGAGTACAGTGATGAGTACAATGATGAGTACAATCATGAGTACAATCATGAGTACAATCATGAGTACAATCATGAGTACAATGATGAGTACAATGATGAGTACAATGATGAGTACAATGATGAGTACAATGATGAGTACAATGATGAGTACAATGATGAGTACAGTGATGAGTACAGTGATGAATACAATGATGAGTACAATGATGAGTACAATGATGAGTACAATGATGAGTACAATGATGAGTACAATGATGAGTACAATGATAAGTACAGTGATGAGTACAATGATGAGTACAATGATGAGTACAGTGATGAGTACAATGATGAGTACAATGATGAGTACAATGATGAGTACAATATGTACAATGATGAGTACAGTGATGAGTACAATGAGGAGTACAATGATGAGTACAATGATGAGTACAATGATGAGTACAATGATGAGTACAATGATGAGTACAATATGTACATTGATGAGTACAGTGATGAGTACAATGATGAGTACAATGATGAGTACAGTGATGAGTACAATGATAGGTACAATGATAAGTACAATGATGAGTACAATGATGAGTACAATATGTACAATGATGAGTACAGTGATGAGTACAATGATGAGTACAATGATGATTACAATAATGAGCGCAATGATAAGTACAATGATGAGTATAATGATAAGTACAATGATGAGTACAATGATGAGTACAATGATGAGCACAATGATGAGCACACTGACGAGTACACTGTTGAGTACAATGATGAGTACAATGATGAGTACAATAATGAGTACAATGATGAGTACAATAATGAGAACATTGATGAGTACATTGATGAGTACAATGTGCACACTGATGAGTACACTGATGAATACACTGACCTGTACTCGATGCTTTCCGTAAATACGTGCGGAAAATGTATCCAGATCTTTGCATACACTGGTACCTGTCCAGTAGAGCTTTGCTGGTAGCTGAGTAGCTCTGCTCTAGGCCCTTGATAAAGTCAGCTTTGAACATAAAACGTGCATCTCTAGTTCATTGCTAATATATTCAGTACAGAGCGTTAAACTCTTAGGGCTAACACAGCACACACTGCCAGCAGGTGTTACGATGTTGTATCTGAGAGAGAGGGGGAGAGAGGGGAGAGAGAGAGAGAGTAAGAAAGAGAAAGAGAGAGAAAGAGGGAAAGAGGGAGTAAGAAAGAGAAAGAGAGAAAGAGTAAGATAGAAAGAGAGAAAGAGAGAAAACGGAAAGAGAGAGACAGACAGACAGACAATAGATAAAACATCTATGAAACTAACGAGACAGTACAGTATATTCAGGCTTGACCATAACTCTCACTCTCACCTGTAAATATAATTCTGATAGCAGCTTTCTTAGCTTACTTTATTAAAGAAAAGCTTTATTTAATTCTAAATAAGCATGTGAAATAGCTCTCAGCGAGTTGACATGATTATCACCTTAAGTCAACCAAAATACCAAAGAGGAGGAGGTTACCAGAGATAAAGGTTGTGGTGAAGTGTCAGAACCACCGAGGCCTGGTTCTTCTAGAGTTAAATTGCCTTCCATGGTTCTGTAGTCTGTCCAGGAGTCCTGGAAGAGTCTGTAAGAAAGGGAAGCAGTGAATCCTGGAATGATGGGAATGATGTGTTGGTCCACTCACCGTGAGTATGTTGTGAGTCTTGCAGCTGTGTGATTTAGACCCGTGAGTTTTGTAGTTGTGAGTTTTGCAGCTGTGAGTTTAGCTGCTGTGAGTTTAGCAGCTGTGAGTTTAGCAGCTGCGAGTTTAGCAGCTGTGACTTTAGCAGCTGCGAGTTTAGCAGCCGTGAGTTTAGCAGCTGTGAGTTTAGCAGCTGCGAGTTTAGCAGCTGTGAGTTTAGCAGCTGTGAGTTTAGCAGCTGTGAGTTTAGCAGCTGCGAGTTTAGCAGCTGTGACTTTAGCAGCTGCTAGTTTAGCAGCTGTGAGTTTAGCAGCTGTGAGTTTAGCAGCTGTGAGTTTAGCTGCTGTGAGTTTAGCAGCTGCGAGTTTAGCAGCTGTGAGTTTAGCAGCTGTGACTTTAGCAGCTGTGACTTTAGCAGCTGCGAGTTTAGCAGCTGTGAGTTTAGCAGCTGTGACTTTAGCAGCTGTGAGTTTAGCAGCTGTGAGTTTAGCAGCTGTGAGTTTAGCAGCTGTGAGTTTAGCAGCTGCGAGTTTAGCAGCTGTGAGTTTAGCAGCTGTGAGTTTAGCAGCTGTGAGCTTAGCAGCCGTGAGTTTAGCAGCTGTGAGTTTAGCAGCTGTGAGTTTAGCAGCTGTGAGTTTAGCAGCTGTGAGTTTAGCAGCTGTGAATTTAGCAGCTGTGAGTTTAGCAGCTGTGAGTTTAGCAGCTGTGAGTTTAGCAGCTGTGAGTTTAGCAGCTGTGAGTTTAGCTGCTGTGAGTTTAGCAGCTGCGAGTTTAGCAGCTGTGAGTTTAGCAGCTGTGACTTTAGCAGCTGTGACTTTAGCAGCTGCGAGTTTAGCAGCTGTGAGTTTAGCAGCTGTGAGTTTAGCAGCTGTGAGTTTAGCAGCTGTGAGTTTAGCAGCTGCGAGTTTAGCAGCTGTGAGTTTAGCAGCTGTGAGTTTAGCAGCTGTGAGTTTAGCAGCTGTGAGTTTAGCAGCTGTGAGTTTAGCAGCTGTGAGTTTAGCAGCTGTGAGTTTAGCAGCTGTGAGTTTAGCAGCTGTGAGTTTAGCAGCTGTGAGTTTAGCAGCTGTGAGTTTAGCAGCTGTGAGTTTAGCAGCTGTGAGTTTAGCAGCTGTGAGTTTAGCAGCTGTGAGTTTAGCAGCTGTGAGTTTAGCAGCTGTGAGTTTAGCAGCTGTGAGTTTAGCAGCTGTGAGTTTAGCAGCTGTGAGTTTAGCAGCTTGTGCTGTCGTGTAGGTGCTAGATACACAGTGCTGTTATCTACTTATTAATCTTCCTTGTAAGTATTATTGCATGATTCCTCATGACCATTGTTGCAATTCATTTATCTCTGTCTCTGTCTCTGTCTCTGTCTCTCTCTCTCTCTCTCTCTCTCTCTCTCTCTCTTTCTCTCTCTCTCTCTCTCTCTCTCTCTCTCTCTCTCTCTCTCTCTCTCTCTCTCTCTCTATCTCTGTCTATGTCTCTGTCTCTGTCTCTCTCTCTCTCTCTCTCTCTCTCTCTCTCTCTCTCTCTCTCTCTCTCTCTCTCTCTCTCTCTCTCTCTCTCTCTCTCTCTCTCTCTCTCTCTCTCTCTCTCTCTCTCTCTCTCTCTCTCTCTCTCTCTCTCTCTCTCTCTCTCTCTCTCTCTCTATCTCTGTCTATGTCTCTGTCTCTGTCTCTGTCTGTCTCTCTCTCTCTCTCTCTCTCTCTCTCTCTCTCTCTCTCTCTCTCTCTCTCTCTCTCTCTCTCTCTCTCTCTCTCTCTTTCTCTCTCTCTCTCTCTCTCTCTCTCTCTCTCTCTCTCTCTCTCTCTCTCTCTCTGTCTCTGTCTCTGTCTGTCTGTCTGTCTGTCTCTCTCTCTCTCTCTCTCTCTCTCTCTCTCTCTCTCTCTCTCTCTCTCTCTCTCTCTCTCTCTCTCTCTCTCCCTCTCCCTCAAACCTATAGTGCCCCTCTCCCCTCTCTCCCCCAACCTCTGCATCCCCTCGCCGTTACCATGGTAACCACAGTGTTGTCAGCGCTTATCCAACAAGGATTACTAGTGGTGTTGTTTTGTGGAGTTGGTAATGATGCAGGGTCCGGCTCCTCGTGTTGATAATGTCAGTAATGGTGGTGGTATGTGGTAGTGGTATGTGGTAGTGGTATGTGTGGTGGTGGTATGTGGTATATAGGTGGTGGTGAGTGGTATGTGGTGGTGGTATGGTAGTGGCATGTGAGGTGTGGTATGTGGTAGTGGTATGTGTGGTGGTGTGGTAGTGGTATGTGGTAGTGGTGTGGTAGTGGCATGTGTGGTGGTAGTGGTATGGTGTGGTAGTGGTATGGTGTGGTAGGTGGTATGGTGTGAGGTGGTGGTATGTGTAGTGGCATGTGTAGGTAGTGGTATGTGTGGTAGTGGTATGGTGGTGGAGTGGTATGGTATGTGGTGTGGTATGTGGTGGTGGTGGAGGTATGTGGTGGAGGTAGGTATGTGTGGTGTGGTATGGTGGTATGTGGTAGGTATGTGGTGGTGGTATGTGGTAGTGGTATGTAGGTGGTATGTGGTAGTGGTATGGTGTGGTGGTATGAGTAGTGGTATGTGTGGTGGTGGTATCGGTAGTGGTATGGTGTGGTGTGGCATGTGTGGTGGTGGATGTGGCAGGTAGGTGGTATGTGGTGGTGGTATGTGGTGGTGGTAGTGGTATGGTAGGTGGATGGTAGTGGCATGTGGTGGTGGTGGTATCTGGTAGGTATGTGGTGGTGGTATGTAGTGGTATGTGTGGTGGTGGTATGGTGAGGTGGTATGGTGGTGGTATGGTGGAGGTGGTATGTGGTGGTGGTGGTATGTGGTAGGTGGTATGTGGTAGGTGGTATCGGAGTGGTATGTGTGGTGGTGGTATGTGGTAGTGTGTGGTGGTGGTATCTGGTAGTGGTATGGTGTGGTGGTGTGGTATGTGGTAGTGGTGTGTGGTGGTATGTGGTAGTGGTATGTGTGGTGGTGGTATGTGGTAGTGGTATGTGTGGTGGTGGTATGTGGTAGTGGTATGTGTGGTGGTGGTATGTGGTAGTGGTATGTGTGGTGGTGGTATGTGGTAGTGGTATGTGTGGTGGTGGTATGTGGTAGTGGTATGTGTGGTGGTGGTATGTGGTGGTATGTGGTGGTGGTGGTGGTGGTATCTGGTAGTGGTATGTGTGGTGGTGGTATGTGGTAGTGGTATGTGTGGTGGTGGTATCTGGTAGTGGTATGTGTGGTGGTGGTATGTGGTAGTGGTATGTGTGGTGGTGGCATGTGGTAGTGGTATGTGTGGTGGTGGTATCTGGTAGTGGTATGTGTGGTGGTGGTATCTGGTAGTGGTATGTGTGGTGGTGGCATGTGGTAGTGGTATGTGTGGTGGTGGCATGTGGTAGTGGTATGTGTGGTGGTGGTATCTGGTAGTGGTATGTGTGGTGGTGGTATCTGGTAGTGGTATGTGTGGTGGTGGCATGTGTAGTGGTGGTATGTGGTAGTGGTATGTGTGGTGGTGGTATGTGGTAGTGGTATGTGGTAGTGGTATGTGTGGTGGTGGTATGTGGTAGTGGTATGTGTGGTGGTGGTATGTGGTAGTGGTATGTGTGGTGGTGGTATGTGGTAGTGGTATGTGTGGTGGTGGTATGTGGTAGTGGTATGTGTGGTGGTGGTATGTGGTAGTGGTATGTGTGGTGGTGGTATCTGGTAGTGGTATGTGTGGTGGTGGCATGTGTAGTGGTGGTATGTGGTAGTGGTATGTGTGGTGGTGGTATCTGGTAGTGGTATGTGTGGTGGTGGCATGTGTAGTGGTGGTATGTGGTAGTGGTATGTGAGGTAATGACATGTGTGACGGTGGCATGTATGGTGATAGTATGTGGTAGTGGTATGTGTAGTGGTAGTATGTGTGGTGGTGGCTTGTGTGGTGGTAGTATGTGTAGTGGTAGTATGAGTAGTGGTGGTATGTGTTGTGGTGGTATGTGTGGTGGTAGTATGTGTAGTGGTAGTATGTGTAGTGGTGGCATGTGTGCTGGTAGTATGTGTAGTACTGATATGTGTGGTGGTGGTATGTGGTAGTGGTATGTGTGGCGGTGGCATGTGTAGTGGTGGTATGTGGTAATGGTATGTGTGGTGATATTATGTGTGGTGGTAGTATGTTTGGTGGTGGCATGTGTGGTGGTTGTATGTGTGGTAGTGGTATGTGTGGTGGTAGTATGTGTGATAGTGGTATGTGTGGTGCAGGTATGTGTGGTGGTGGTATGTGTGGTGGTGGTATGTCGTAGTGGTATGTGTGGTGGTGGTATGTGCGGTAGTGGTATGTGTGCTGGTAGTATGTGTACTGGTGGTATGTGTGTTGGTGGTATGTGTGGTAGTGGTATGTATGGTGGTGGTATGTGTGGTGGTGGTACCTGTGGTGGTAGTATGTGTGGTGTTGGTATGTGTGGTTGTGGTATGTGTGGTGGTAGTAAGTGTGGTGGTAGTATGTGTGGTGGTTGTATGTGGTAGTGGTATGTGTGGTGATAGTATGTGTGGTGGTGGTATGTGTGGTAGTGGTATGTGTGGTAGTGGTATGTGTGGTGTTGGCATGTGTGGTGGTGGTATGTGTTCTGGTAGTATTTGTGGTGGTGGTATGTGTGGTAGTGGTATGTTTGGTGGTAGCATGTGTGGGGGTGGTATGTGTGGTGGTGGTATGTGGTAGTGATATGTGTGGTGGTTGCATGTGTGGTGGTAGAATGTGTGGTGGTGGTATGTGTGGTAGTGGTATGTGTGGTGGTGGTATGTGTGGTGGTGGTATGTGTGGTGGTGGTGGTGGTATGTGTGGTGGTGGTGGTGGTATGTGTGGTGGTGGTATGTGTGGTGGTGGTGGTGGTATGTGTGGTGGTGGTATCTGTGGTGGTAGTATGTGTAGTGGTAGTATGTGTAGTGGTGGCATGTGTGGTGGTGGCATGTTTGGTGGTAGTATGTGTAGTGGTAGTATGCGTAGTGGTGGTATGCGTAGTGGTGGTATGTGTGGTGATAGTATGTGTTGTGGTGGTATGTGTGGTGGTGGTATGTGGTAGAGGTATATATGGTGGTGGCATGTGTAGTGGTGGCATGTGGCAGTGGTATGTGTGGTGGTATCATGTGTGGTGGTAGTATGTGTTGTGGTAGTATGTGTGGTGGTAGTATGTGTAGTTGTGATATGTGTGGTGGTAGTATGTGTGGTGGTGGTATGTGTGGTGGTGGTATATGTGGTGGTGGTATGTGGTAGTGGTATGTGTGGTGGTGGCATGTGTAGTGGTGGTATGTGGCAGTGGTATGTGTGGTGGTGGCATGTGTAGTGGTGGTATGTGGTAGTGGTATGTGTGGTAATGTCATGTGTGACGGTGGCATGTATGGTGATGGTATGTGGTAGTGGTATGTGTAGTGGTGGCATGTGTGGTGGTGGCATGTGTGGTGGTAGTATATGTAGTGGTAGTACGTGTAGTAGTGGTATGTGTAGTGGTGGCTTGTGTGGTGGTAGTATGTGTAGTGGTAGTATGTGTAGTGGTGGCATGTGTGGTGGTAGTATATGTAGTGGTGGTATGTGTGTGGTGGTGGTATGTGGTAGTGGTATGTGTGGCGGTGGCATGTGTTTTGGTGGTATGTGGTAATGGTATGTGTGGTGGTATTATGTGTGGTGGTAGTATGTTTGGTGGTGGCATGTGTGGTGGTTGTATGTGTGGTAGTGGTATGTGTGGTGGTAGTATGTGTGGTAGTGGTATGTGTGGTGGAGGTATGTGTGGTGGTGGTATGTGTGGTGGTGGTATGTCGTAGTGATATAAGTGGTGGTGGCATGTGTAGTGGTGGTATGTACTAGTGGTATGTGCGGTAGTGGAATGTGTGCTGGAAGTATGTGTACTGGTGGTATGTGTGTTGGTGGTATGTGTGGTGGTGGTACCTGTGGTGGTAGTATGTGTGGTGGTAGTATGTGTGGTGGTGGTATGTGGCACTGGTATGTGTGGTGGTAGTATGTGTGGTGGTGGTATGTGTGGTAGTGGTATGTGTGGTAGTGGTATGTGTGGTGGTGGCATGTGTGGTGGTGGTATGTGTGGTGGTGGTATGTGTGCTGGTAGTATTTGTGGTGGTGGTATGTGTGGTAATGGTATGTGTGGTGGTAGCATGTGTGGTGGTGGTATGTGTGGTGGTGGTATGTGGTAGTGATATGTGTGGTGGTTGCATGTGTGGTGGTAGAATGTGTAGTGGTGGTATGTGTGGTAGTGGTATGTGTGGTGGTAGTATGTGTGGTGGTGGTACGCGTGGTGGTGGTATGTGTGGTGGTGGTGGTATGTGTGGTGGAGGTATCTGTGGTGGTAGTATGCGTGGTGTTGGTATGTGTGGTGGTGGTATGTGTGGTGGTAGTATGTGTAGTGGTAGTATGTGTAGTGGTGGCATGTGTGGTGGTGGCATGTGTGGTGGTAGTATGTGTAGTGGTAGTATGTGTAGTGGCGGTATGTGTGGTGATAGTATGTGTGGTGGTGGTATGTGTGGTGGTGGTATGTGTGGTGGTGGTATGTGTAGTGGTGGCATGTGGCAGTGGTATGTGTGGTGGTATCATGTGTGGTGGTAGTATGTGTGGCGGTAGTATGTGTGGTGGTAATATGTGTAGTGGTGATATGTGTGGTGGTAGTATGTGTGGTGGTGGTATGTGTGGTGGTGGTATGTGGTAGTGGTATGTGTGTTGGTATTATTTGTGGTGGTAGTATATGTAGTGGTGGCATGTGTTGTGGTGGTATGTGTTGTAGTGGTATGTGTGGTGGTATTATGTGTGATGGTGATATAAGTGGTGGTGGTATGTGTGGTGGTGGTATGTGTGGTGGAGGTATGTGTGGTGGTATGTGTGGTGGTGGTATGTGGTAGTGGTATGTGTGGTGGTGGCATGTGTAGTTGTGGTATGTGGTAGTGGTATGTCTGGTGGTAGCATGTGTGGTGGTGGCATGTGTGGTGGTAGTATGTGTAGTGGTGGTATGTGTGGAGTAGGTATGTGTGGTGTTAGTATGTGTGTTGGTGGTATGTGAGGCGGTGGTATGTGTGGTAGCATGTGTAGTGGTGGTGTGTGTGGTGGTGGCATGTGTGTTGATAGTATGTGTAGTGGTGGTATGTATAGTGGTGGTATGTGTGGTGGTAATATGTGTGGTATTCGTATGTGTGGTGGTAGTATGTGTGGTGTCAGTATGCGTGGTGGTGGCATGTGTGGTGGTGGTATGTGTGGTGGTGGTAAGTGTGGTGGTGGTATCTGTTGTGGTGGTATATGTGGAGGAGGTATGTGTGGTGGTGGTGGTATGTGTGGTTGTGGTTGTATATGTGGTGGTGGTATGTGTGGTGGTGGTATGGGTGGTGGTGGTATGTGTGGTGGTGGTATGTGATACTGGTATGTGAGGTGGTAGTATATGTGGTAGTGTTATGTGTGGTGCTGGCATGTGTGGTGGTGGTGTGTGTGGTGGTGTGTGTGGTGGTAGTATTTGTTTTGGTGATATGTGTGGTAGTGGTATGTGTGGTCGTAGTATGTGTGGTGGTGGTATGTGGTAGTGATATGTGTGTTGGTGGCATATGAGGTGGTAGAATGTGTGGTGGTATGTGTGGTGGTGGTATGTGTGGTGGTGGTATGTTTGGTGGTGGTATGTGTGGTGGTGGTATGTGTGATAGTGGTATGTGTGGGGGTGGCATGTTTGGTAGTGGTATGTGTGGTGGTGGTATGTGTGATAGTGGTATGTGTTGTGGTAGTATGTGTGGTGGTGGTATGTGTGGTGGTGGTATGTGTGGTAGTGGTATGTGTGGTGGTAGTACGTGTGGTGGTGGTATATGTGGTGATGGTATGTGCGGTGGTAGTATGTGTAGTGGTGGTATGTGTGGTGGTGGTTTGTGTGGAGGTATATGTGGTGGTGGTATCTACGGTGGTAGTATGCGTGGTGTTGGTATGTGTGGTGGTGATATGTGTGGTGGTTTGTGTGGTGGTAGTATGTGTGGTGGTGGTGGTGGTATGTGTGGTGGTGGTATGTGGTAGTGGTATGTGTGGTGGTAGTATGTGTGGTGGTGGTATGTGCGGTAGTGGTATGTGTGGTAGTGGTATGTGTGGTGGTGGCATGTGTGGTGGTTGTATGTGTGGTGGTAGTATTTGTGGTGGTGGTATGTGTGGTAGTGGTATGTGTGGTGGTAGTATGTGTAGTGGTGATGTGTTGTGGTGGTATGTGGTAGTGATATGTGTGGTAGTAGTATGTGTGGTAGTGTTATGTGTGGTGGTGGCATGTGTGGTGGTGGTATGTGTGGTGGTAGTATATGTGGTGGTGGAATGTGTGGTAGTGGTATGTGTGGTGGTAGTATGTGTGGTGATGGTTTGTGTTGTGGTGGTATGTGTGGTGGTAGTACGTGTGGTAAAGGTATGTGTGATGGTGGTATGTGTGGTAGTAGTATGTGTAGTGGTGGTATATTTGGTTGTATGTTTGGTAGTGGTATGTGTGGTGGTGGTATGTGTGGTGGTGGTATCTGTTGTTGTAATATGTTGACGGTGGTAGTAGTAACGGTGGTGGTAGCAACGGTAGTGGTAGTGATGGTGGTGGTGGCATTGATTGTGGTAGTAGTGACGGTGGTGGTATTGACGATGGTAGTAGTGACGGTGGTAGTAGTGACGGTGGTGGTAGTGACGATGGTAGTAGTGACAATGGTAGTAGTGACTGTGGTAGTAGTGACGGTGGTGGAAGTGGCGATGGTAGTAGTGACAGTGGTAGTAGTGACTGTGGTGGTAGTGACGATGGTAGTAGTGAGAGTGGCAGTAGTGACTGTGGTAGTAGTGACGGTGGTGGTAGTGACGATGGTAGTAGTAGCGGTGGTAGTAGTGACGGTGATGGTAGTGACGATGGTAGTAGTGACAGTGGTAGTAGTGACTGTGGTAGTAGTGACGGTGGTGGTAGTGACGATCGTAGTAGTGACAGTGGTAGTAGTGACTGTGGTAGTAGTGACGGTGGTGGTAGTGACGATGGTAGTAGTGACAGTGGTAGTAGTGACTGTGGTAGCAGTGACGGTGGTGGTAGTGGCGATGGTAGTAGTGACTGTGGTAGTAGTGACGGTGGTGGTAGTGACGGTGGTGGTAGTGACGATGGTAGTAGTGACAGTGGTAGTAGTGACTGTGGTGGTAGTGACGGTGATGGTAGTGACTGTGGTAGTAGTGACGGTGGTGGTAGTTACAACAGTGGTTGTTATTTTGCCAGTGGTTAGTCAAGTTTAAAACCAGTCGACTTCACTGGTGATGTTCACCCGAACATCACCAGTCAAGATAGTTTTAATCGCAAGAAAGTGACGACCCTCAGATCACAGTGTATATACAACTCTCAGATGGAAATATACCGATATATACACCATACAAAGTATATTCACTCTGACGATAATGAATACAAATATTTTTTTCTGCAGTTCTTTAATACCATAAAAGCGTGTCTGTCCATCTCCCGATTTGCGGACAGAGGATCAAGCCCTCAACACGCTGCGCTGAAAGATGTGTTTACAGATTTATATTAATATGAATAAATATATAAATAGCTGGCCTAATAAATGTAAATCTATATTGAATAATAGATGCAATAGTCAGTTACTGTAGGTATAATAAAGTATGGTAATCTGACCTATGCTAACCCAGCATCATTGATTACGAGGCAAGTTGTGGTTGACGGTTGTTGGCAGTGATAGTTGTTGGCAGTGGATTTAGTAATGGTAATTGTTGGTTGTGGTAATTGTTAGTGGTAATTGTTGTTAGTGGTTCAGAGAGGTTTTTCTACTTCCAGAGCTCGGCCTTGGGCCAGGCTCGCCTGCCCACAGCTTAAATAAAACTTAGTTACTATCTTAAAATTATGTGCTGTTATTTCTTAGAGATAAGATTGGATATATTTTTCCCCTGTTTGTGTGTCGCTTTACCTTATTGAAAAAATTGGGAATATTGATTTACTGGTTCCACTGTGATAATTTTTAGTTCCACGTCCGACTGGTTTCAACTCCTCAGTATTAATGATAATGAAGATTCTGAACGGCTATTGTATTTAATTTTATTGATCTCTGAGATGAAATGAGAATTCCTGGTATTTCTTGAGGAAGTGAATTAATAATAAATAAGTGTATGTGTTTTTGTAATTGCTGAGTAATGTGGTCAGACTGACTCGACAATAGTTTTAAAAATCACTGACAACACGTCCTTTAATTAGATAACTTCTCAATCATCAAGGTAGTCAGTTTGCTTGAACAATATGACTCGTTCACTATAAAGCAGTAATAATCGAAGCAGTAGTGAATAGCACAGCGTGAGGTAAGGAATCAAGGAAGTCATAAATGGCTCTAACTGTGAACCTTCAACAGATTCTATACCGAAGGCATACAACTCCCTTATTACTCATACTAAGTTCAGCAATTCCAGTCTCTCTACGACAATGCATAGATGCCAGAGCAAATGTAGGTCGAGATTTGAACTCGGGACCAGAGATACTGAGTATTATTTAGACATTCTTTAGAGCAAAAACAGAGTCTAAATAACATGAGGTGATAGAACAGAGAGAGGAGATGTTTCCTCAGTGAAGAAAAGCGAGAGAGAGAGAAAGAGAGAAGCAGAGCCTACAGATCCGACATCAGACGACTTGTATCTGGTTGAGCCTGGCACGAACTGCGATACAAGTGAGCAGGTAGTTTGCAGAGTGCTGGAAGCTAATCAAAACTCTCCAGCAACTAGAACAATGAGAGGTGGAGAGGTATAGTTGTTACATCTTATCTACATAAAATAATTAGTCAAATAATATAATGAATGAAATTTTCATTTTAGCTATTACTGACAACATCAGCAATATAAAATTATGTGAAAAGAGTATATATGTATTGAATATATACTGCGTCCTTTCTCTGAGGTCGCCATAATGGTTAATGTTATTCCTTCTTGTCAAATATGCATGGTACTCGTTTTATCCTCTCCTGCATTTCCTGGGACATAATGGCAATCACAACCCTTACCACTTGCATGGTGATACAACTTTTAGTATCCGATTTTCCGCCGCGTAAGGCGCGCCTCTTTTCCCACAAAAATTCTTGGAAAATCACCCTGTGCATTATATGCTAAAGTCAGGGTTAAGGGTAGGCTTTGGATTACGCTTTAGCATAAACAAGAGGGTAATTAGCCGTTGAATATCAATAATTAACCGTTATGATAATTATGTCGTGCGTCTTATATGCCGGAGAATACGATAGGTGATAACAGGTCAGTGAATCTGTTCCACTTGAACTCTACCAACCAAAACTTTTTCCTGAAACTATATTCATTTGTTGAAAAGGAATACGATAGAGAGGAAAGAAGATCGTTATAGAGGTGCCGGAGCAAAAAATTCCGTACCACTGAAACCTCGTTTCAGTGTTACGGCACACTCGGCTTCACTGAAACCTCGTTTCAGTGTTACGGCACTCTCGGCTTCACTGAAACCTCGTTTCAGGGAAGCCGAGAGTGAATTGTTTTTAGATTCGTTCAAGAATCAGGCTGGAGCTGTACAGTTACCAATTGTACAATGGTCCACACTTGTTCACACAACATTGCAGGGGAAAAAAACATTGGAATATTTAGTTTGCTTATGTGAGAATGACTGTGTATTACAGTACACTTAACAACCTGCGTCAGTGAACTTCATTAAGCGTCGACTTATGTAAATACATTTGGATTTTCCTCTGGACCAAATAATATTTAGTCTATAGTACAAGGTTGTGTTAGAAAATTCAGTGAACTCGACATTATTTATATAGTGAGCTGGGCCTTTTTTAATGGTGTGTTAGTCTGTATGTTCGTATTTCTCTTGATAATAACATGTGTCGCCAGTTACAACCGCAAAGTTACCAGAATCTTCAGAAGTGACTTGACAGTGGAGTACAGAACAATCTTTCTCACTACCACAGAGAGATTATGACTCACAAAATCGTCACGGCCATGCTAGCTGGTGATTCGTCTGTAATAATTTGCATTTGTGGTCACAGTGGTGGCCTATGCTAACCTTCCTATGGTGAATAAATATACCTAGTTGAGTGAATCTTATTGTAGCCAGCTGGCCCAGTGGATAACTCGTCGGTCTGGAGTTTTATAACTCTCTGATCGTGGGTTCTAACCCCACCTGTGCTACAGTTTGACACAGATTATACCGGTCTGCACATGTTTAATAATTTTGTATTGCATAGAGAAACGAGGTATTTCGGTTTTGGTTTATCGGGCGTTGAAAACGAATATAACGATAATAATTGATTGTTGAAACTCGTTTCATGTATTTTTTTTATACAATTGTACACTGCGGCCATAGGAATTTGTACGTATGTTTTAAATAATTACGAATTGTGGGGTTGAATCAAGATTCCCTCCCCCCCCCCCCGTGCAGATTATCTATTCTTTACATATAAAACCAATTTTCAGTTTTAAGCATCATTCCTGTATTCATTTATCTGAAATGGAATTACCAGTTTTACTCCAAAGGATTCTTCCTGTAAACCAGTTTATCAGTGGAAACGTTAGTGATATTAGACCAGTTTATCAGTGGAACCACGTAGTGATATTTGACCAGTTTATCAGTGGAAAAACGTAGTGATATTTGACCAGTTTATCAGTGGAACCACGTAGTGATATTTGACCAGTTTATCAGAGGAACCACGTAGTGATATTTGACCAGTTTATCAGTGGAACCACGTAGTGATATTTGACCAGTTTATCAGTGGAACCACGTAGTGATATTTGACCAGTTTATCAGAGGAAAAACGTAGTGATATTTGACCAGTTTATCAGTGGAACCACGTAGTGATATTTGACCAGTTTATCAGAGGAACCACGTAGTGATATTTGACCAGTTTATCAGTGGAACCACGTAGTGATATTTGACCAGTTTATCAGTGGAAAAACGTAGTGATATTTGACCAGTTTATCAGTGGAACCACGTAGTGATATTTGACCAGTTTATCAGTGGAAAAACGTAGTGATATTTGACCAGTTTATCAGTGGAACCACGTAGTGATATTTGACCAGTTTATCAGTGGAACCACGTAGTGATATTTGACCAGTTTATCAGTGGAACCACGTAGTGATATTTGACCAGTTTATCAGAGGAAAAACGTAGTGATATTTGACCAGTTTATCAGTGGAACCACGTAGTGATATTTGACCAGTTTATCAGAGGAACCACGTAGTGATATTTGACCAGTTTATCAGTGGAACCACGTAGTGATATTTGACCAGTTTATCAGTGGAAAAACGTAGTGATATTTGACCAGTTTATCAGTGGAACCACGTAGTGATATTTGACCAGTTTATCAGTGGAAAAACGTAGTGATATTTGACCAGTTTATCAGTGGAACCACGTAGTGATATTTGACCAGTTTATCAGTGGAACCACGTAGTGATATTTGACCAGTTTATCAGTGGAACCACGTAGTGATATTTGACCAGTTTATCAGAGGAACCACGTAGTGATATTTGACCAGTTTATCAGTGGAAACACGTAGTGATATTTGACCAGTTTATCAGTGGAAACACGTAGTGATATTTGACCAGTTTATCAGTGGAAACACGTAGTGATATTTGACCAGTTTATCAGTGGAAACATTAATGATATTTGACCAGTTTATCAGTGGAAACATTAGTGATATTTGACCAGTTTATCAGTGGAAACACGTAGTGATATTTGACCAGTTTATCAGAGGAACCACGTAGTGATATTTGACCAGTTTATCATTGGAAAAACGTAGTGATATTTGACCAGTTTATCAGAGGAACCATGTAGTGATATTTGACCAGTTTATCAGAGGAACCACGTAGTGATATTTGACCAGTTTATCAGTGGAACCACGTAGTGATATTTGACCAGTTTATCAGTGGAAACACGTAGTGATATTTGACCAGTTTATCAGTGGAACCACGTAGTGATATTTGACCAGTTTATCAGAGGAACCACGTAGTGATATTTGACCAGTTTATCAGAGGAACCACGTAGTGATATTTGACCAGTTTATCAGAGGAACCACGTAGTGATATTTGACCAGTTTATCAGAGGAACCACGTAGTGATATTTGACCAGTTTATCAGTGGAAACACGTAGTGATATTTGACCAGTTTATCAGTGGAAACACGTAGTGATATTTGACCAGTTTATCAGTGGAAACACGTAGTGATATTTGACCAGTTTATCAGTGGAAACATTAATGATATTTGACCAGTTTATCAGAGGAACCACGTAGTGATATTTGACCAGTTTATCAGAGGAAACAGTGATATTTGACCAGTTTATCAGAGGAAACAGTGATATTTGCAACTCAGGTATTGTAACATGTCTGTTCATGTGATATCAGACTGTATCAAAGTACGGAATTACTTCTTATGAGTTCATCCTACCTGTAGTGAATCTTACCTGTAGTGAATCTTACCTGTAGTGAATCTTACCTGTAGTGAATCTTACCTGTAGTGAATCTTACCTGTAGTGAATCTTCTCAGTAGTAGTAACCAGTTACCAGTAACCAGTGTACCAGTAGATGACTCACTACCAACCGTCTCTGCCTGAGTCACTGTCTGTATTCATATTGTGCTGACCACAGCAGTATTCAAAGACCCCCCTCACATATGGGTACTGTGGGCAGTCAGTGTTACGAGAGTGAGCAAGGAGACAAGGTTACGGCTGTTAGGGCGCTCCCCACATTATCCGTAATTATACGTACTTCCAGCCTACGTGAGTATTACTTTACCCTATCCACGTGTTCGAACCCCACATGATAAATGGTGGCATCGGTGTGGAGTGTGGATTTAAGTTTTTACGGGTAATTCAAGACGTTAGAAGACTGTGAGTAGCCGGCAGGGTCAAAGGTGAACCGTCTCACCCACCAGCTACTCGCTCCCCTCACAACCTCCACCCTGTAGCCTGCAATCCTGTTGCAGCCGTTTCAAGCTTCCTGGCTTAGTTCGTGTGCTAATTGCTATCTCCGAGGGGTTGACCCGGATTTTGCAATTAAGCCAGTCAGTAAGCCAGACTGTGGAAGTGTACGCCAGTCAGCCTATATCCAGCCTGTCTCCTGTCATCCACCTGCTCCTCCGTGCTGTGTGCATCGTTACCCGTCTTCCAGTCAGCCATTCTCGTGGGTTAAGCCAGTCAGCCAACCCAGCTTCTAACCCAGCTGAGAGGGAGACGTAAGTCACGCAAGTTCCTCTGAAGTATTGTCTATATATCGCTCTGTGCTCCCAGTTGGATGCCAGTTGGATGCTAAGAGTGGTCTTCACCATCTCTGTGGCATAGTGGCTTATCAAGCCACCTTCGTGGGTAGTGAGTGGAGTGCGCGCCAGTGAGCGCCAGCGAGAGTCACACCCACCACCACCACTCTCCGAGCTCTCAGTAGTAGTAACCAGTTACTAGTAACCAGTGTACCAGTAGATGACTCACTACCAACCGTCTCTGCCTGAGTCACTGTCTGTATTCATATTGTGCTGACCACAGCAGTATTCAAAGACCCCCTCACATATGGGTACTGTGGGCAGTCAGTGTTACGAGAGTGAGCAAGGAGACAAGGTTACGGCTGTTAGGGCGCTCCCCACATTATCCGTAATTATACGTACTCCAGCCTACATGAGTATTACTTTACCCTATCCACGTGTTCGAACCCCACATGATAATCTTACCTGTAGTGAATCTTACCTGTAGTGAATCTAACCTGTAGTGAATCTTACCTGTAGTGAATCTTACCTGTAGTGAATCTTACCTGTAGTGAATCTTACCTGTAGTGAATCTTACCTGTAGTGAATCTTACCTGTAGTGAATCTTACCTGTAGTGAATCTAACCTGTAGTAAATCTTACCTGTAGTGAATCTTATCTGTAGTAAATCTTACCTGTAGTGAATCTTACCTGTAGTGAATCTTACCTGTAGTGAATCTTACCTGTAGTGAATCTTACCTGTAGTGAATCTTACCTTCTTACATAACGAAGATGAAAAGTATATGGCAGATGTCTTTAGTAAGAGCAAAGGTCCACTAAAAAATAGATGGTTAATATATCCAGGGATCGAAGCTGGAACAGCGCTGTGTGGATTGTTGGAGGGCATGTGCCTAGTGTAAGTAGAGCTAATTATGCTCTATGTAGAGTAGAGATGTACCTGATGTGAAAATTTAGATATCCACGGATGCGGATGTGTATGAGGAGGTCTTATTTTGCGGATGTGGATGCATATGCGGATATCTGTTTGCAAGAAAATGCGGATGCAGATGTAAGAAATTGTAAGGATGTTCTACGGTTGCGGATGCGGGTGCGGATGCGGGTGCGGATGCGGGTGCGGATGCGGGTGCGGATGCGGGTGCGGATGAGGATATCCGATACATCTCTAGTGCAGAGACATTCATCCTATATTTGACTCACACCATACTAGAAACACTTATCTTGCTAGAAGCACAGTTATTCATAGATTTCTAGAAGTCGACCATTCTACTAGGTTAGTTAAATAACTATATTTTGTACCCCATGCCCAATGCCCATCCTGTGGGTGGTAGTCACCCATACCCATCCTATGGGTGGTAGTCACCCCATACCCATCCTGTGGGTGGTAGTCACCCATACCCATCCTGTGGGTGGTAGTCACCCCATACCCATCCTGTGGGCGGTAGTCACCCCATACCCATCATCCTATGGGTGGTAGTCACCCCATACACATCATCCTGTGGGTGGTAGCCACCCCATACCCATCATCCTATGGGTGGTAGTCACCCCATACCCATCATCTTGTGGGTGGTAGTTACCTCGTACCCATCATCCTATGGGTGGTAGTCACCCCATACCCATCATCATGTGGGTGGTAGTTACCTCGTACCCATCATCCTATGGGTGGTAGTCACCCATACCCATCCTGTGGGTGGTAGTCACCCCATACCCATCCCGTGGGTGGTAGTCACCAATACCCATCCCGTGGGTGGTAGTCAAGAGGTTACAGAGGCACACAATGGGTCCAGGAGCTGGACTACAAAGTTCTGATAGCTGAACAATTTACAGTGGTAATGAATCATTTATACATCTTTATATCGTAATGAGTTAGTTATGCAGACACTAATTAGGCCACAAAAAAAGGACATCGGCTAGGGTGTAGCTACTTTGGTTTGTAGATGAATGGTTCAGAGAACCGACACGTTGATAAATTAGACACATGTGCAACTCTTGGGTATCTTTATTGAGGAAACGTTTCGCCACACAGTGGCTTCATCAGTCCATACACAGGAGAATCTTGAAGAACAGGAGGAGAATGAGGTAATCAGTCCCTCAACCTTGAGTCGATGTGTTCAGTCCATCAATCTTGATGGACTGATTACCTCATTCTCCTCCTGTTCTTCAAGTTTCTCTTATGTATGGACTGATGAAGCCACTGTGTGGCGAAACGTTTCTTCAATAAAGATACCCAAGAGTTGCACATGTGTCTAATTTATCAGCTACTTTGGTGCTGCGGCCTTCTGATGTTTCAGAAGAGTTGGTGGCCTGGAGGTGTTTTCTAGCCCCCAGCTAGATAACACCATTCTCAGATCTGTGTCTCTACCTGGAGTTTACCTGGAGAGGGTTTCGGGGGTCAGCGTCCCCGTGGCCCGATCTGAGACCAGGCCTCATGGTGGATCAGGGTCTGATCAACCAGGTTGTTACTGCTGGCCGCACGCAAGCTGACGTACGAACCACAGCCCGGTTGGTCAGGTACTGACTTTAGGTGCCTGTCCAGTGCCTTCTTGAAGACAGCCAGGGGTCTATTGGTAATCCCCCTTATGTATGCTGGAAGGCAATTGAACAGTCTTGGGTCCCTGACACTTATTGTGTTGTCTCTCAGTGTACTCGTGGCGCCCCTGCTTTTCATCGGGGGAATGTTGCATCTCCTGCCGAGTCTTTTGCTTTCATATGGAGTGATTTTCGTGTGCAGGTTTGGTACCAATCCCTCCAGGACCTTCCAAGTGTGTATTATTATGTATCTCTCTCGCCTGCGTTCGAGGGAATACAGATCAAGGACCTTCAACCGTTCCCAGTAGTTTAGGTGCCTTATCGCACTTATGTGTACCGTGAAAGTTCTTTGTACACTCTCCAGGTCTGCAATGTCGCCAGCCTTGAAGGGGGCCGTTAGTGTACAGCAGTATTCCAGCCTAGAGAGCACAAGCGATCTGAAGAGAATCATCATGGGCTTGGCGCCCCTAGTTTTGAAGGTTCTCATTATCCACTCTATCATTTTCCATGCTGATGAGGTAGATACATTGTTGTGGTCTTTGTAGGCGAAATTATCTGACATTATCACTCCCAGGTCCTTCACATTACTTTTCCGCTCTATTGTATGGTTAAAATTTGTGGTATACCCTGACACATTTTTAATTTCTTCAAGTTTTCCATATCTGAGAAATTGAAATTTCTCCTCGTTGAACTTCATATTGTTTTGAGTGACCCATTCCAAGATTTGGTTGATGTCCGCTTGGAGTCTCGCGGTGTCTTCGATGGAGGTCACTGCCATGGTGATCCAGGTGCCATCCGCAAAGGAAGACACGGAGCTATGGCTTACATCTCTGTCTATGTCAGAAATGAGAATGAGGAATAGAATGGGAGTGAGTACTGTACCTTGTGGCACAGAGCTTTTTACCGTGGCTGTCTGGGACTTTACTCTGTTTACTATTACTCTTTGTGTTCTCTTTGTCGGGAAGTTGTGGATCCATCTACCAATTTTTCCTGTTATTCCTTTATCCCGCATTTTGTGTGCTATTACTCCATGGTCACACTTGTCGAAAGCTTTTGCAAAGTCTGTGTATACTACATGTGTATTTTGTGTATCCTCTACAGCATCCAGGACCTTATCATAGTGGTCCAGTAGCTGGGACAGGCAGGAACGACCTGCTCTGTACCCATGTTGCCCTGGGTTGTGTAATTAATGGGTATGTAGGTGATTGGTGATCTTGCTTCTTAGGCCCCTTTCAAAGATTTTTATGATATGGAACGTTAACGCTATCGGTCTGTAGTTCTTTGCTATTGCTTTACTGCCCCCTTTCTGGAGTGGGGCTATGTCTGTATAGATTTTTATTATTATTAACATATCGGCCGTCTCCCACCAAGGTAGGGTGGCCCGAAAAGAAAAATTTTCATCATTCACTCCATCACTGTCTTGCCAGAGGCGTTCTTACACTACAGTTATAAAACTGCAACATTAACACCCGTCCTTCAGAGTGCAGACACTGTACTTCCCATCTCCAGGACTCAAGTCCAGCCTGCCAGTTTCATTGAATCCCTTCATAAATGTTACATTGCTCACACTCCAACAGCACGTCAAGTCCTAAAACCATTTGTCTCCATTCGCTCCTGTCTAGCACGCTCACGCATGCTTGCTGGAAGTCCAAGCCCTCGCACACAAAACCTCCTTTACCCCCTCCCTCCAACCTTTCCTAGGCCGACCCCTACCCCGCCTTCCCTCCACTACAGATTTGTATAATCTCCTAGTCATTCTATTTCGTTCCGTCCTCTCTACATATCCAAACCATCTCAACAACCCCTCCTCAGCCCTCCCGCACCTCCACCTAATCTCCAAACTACGGATTCTCTGCATTATATTCGCACCACACATTGCCCTCAGACATGACGGCAATGTATAGGTGTACCATTGCAATTGCAGCGATTGATTTCTTTTCTTCTTCAAAACTATATTAACCATTGGTGTAACTTTTCCTTGAATCTGTACATTATGTACACAACCCCACGCATTTTCCTTCCGACTAGGATCATTAACTAGTCACACACATGCGAGAAGAAAAGGGAGTCAGTATGTATACAAGAGTTTAGTTAGTTAGTTTAATATGTTTATTATGCACCCCATACCCATCCTGTGGGCGGTAGTCAAAAGATTACAGAGGTACATAATTGGTCCAGGGACTGGACTCCAAAGTTTTGATAGCTGAGCAAGTTACAGAGGTAATGAATTCACAATTTACAAAGGTAATGAACTCACAAATTACAAAGGTAATGAACTCCGGGTAGGTCTAGTCACAATCATGACAGTTACAAAGGTATTTACAGATTACAGAGGTACGTAATGGATCCAGGGACCGGGCTCCAAAGTTTTGATGGCTGAACTAGGTACAAGGTAATGAACTCACAAGTTACAAAGGTAATGAATACTGTAAGAATGGTTACTTACGTTTATACATGGCTACAATCATGAACAAATTATAGTGTAATGAGCAATTCACACTTCCACACCCGGTCACAACTGTAATGAGTTATTGGTGCAAATATTGAAGAGAGGGCGGGTTATTTGTGTATTGCCCCAGTCACGGTATTGTACCTTTTCGTTCTTTAAATTATGTATATATATGTACATGTATTCTATTGTTGCGTGTTTGTGAACTTGTATACTTGTATACTTTACTCTCCCTTGATTGCTCTGTGCATTAAAACCTGGTTTATTGCACTAAACCTGGTTTATTCCACTACCTGATACTGCAAACCTTTATAAGTTTAACTTGACCAAATGAACACAGACTGAAGGTCGTATATTATGTGATTACTGGTATAGCCATGTATGGTGTGTCCTCGTAAATAATGACGTAAAATTTATCAGCAAATAAACCTGTCTATGAAGCGTTTTAATACTCCAAATTATTAGAAATAAACGATTGACAAATGAGGGACAATTAAATGTCTCGTGTAGACACATTGTTGTGTGGTCAACACGTTTTAATTTGTTTATTTTCACCCAAATAAAACATCTCCTGTGTCATAAATCGATAAACTTGTTTAAAAAAAAATCAGAAAATCCCTAATTACTCTCAATTTTCGAAAAAAAGGTCACGCCTAAATAAAAACTATGAATCACCATATATCTGCAATACTAGCTAATAGCAACTCAGAAAAGTACTAATTATTAATTCAAAATAATGAAAAATATTAATATTGGTGTGACCAATGGTGCAGTAACAGTGGTGTGACCACTGGTCACACCACCTCTGGTCCTTATACACGGGACACCACTACATACAACTGGCCAATCAAAAATATAAGAAGAGAATATCATACAGCAAGCAGTGTATTTCTGTAGAAAATATACCATATACTGTAGCGTGAAACTATCGTGATTTTATGGTAATGGTTGTGGTTTGTAATAATGGTAGTGGTGGCTAGGATGGCAATAATGGTGGTAGCAACATTGTTGCTAACTGCAATAATAACTGATTCAAAGTTTAACTCTCCAACATTTTTCCTAGAATTAATATAAGCTTGTACTTGTTAAAGGCTTTCATGAAACTACGTTTTACGTCAACTAAATTTTAGTGAGATCAAAACGCCATTGTACACTGGGATTAAACCTCTATGATTTTAAACAATTTCCGGGTTATGTGATTAAACGTAATTTGATTTCATAATATTCATGCTTGTTGTGTCAATTTGTAAATTTGTATGCACTAACCTTTGTAAATTTGTATTAACTCACCTTTGTAAATTTGTATGCACTCACCTTTGTAAATTTGTATGAACTCACCTTTGTAAATTTGTATTAACTCACCTTTGTAAATTTGTATTAACTCACCTTTGTAAATTTGTATGCACTCACCTTTGTAAATTTGTATTAACTCACCTTTGTAAATTTGTATGCACTCACCTTTGTAAATTTGTATTAACTCACCTTTGTAAATTTGTATGCACTCACCTTTGTAAATTTGTATTAACTCACCTTTGTAAATTTGATGGTGGTAGTGAAGGTGATATTTTTGGTAGAGTTTGTGTTTGTGGTGTTACTGGTGATAATGGCGTTACCAGTACTGGTAGTGGTGCTAGTGGCCGTAATGAAAGTGGTGCTACTGATGGTGGTAGTGGTGCTCGGGGTCGTGATGAAAGTGGTGCTACTGATGGTGGTAGTGGTGCTCGGGGTCGTGATGAAAGTGGTGCTACTGATGGTGGTAGTGGTGCTCGGGGTCGTGATGAAAGTGGTGCTACTGATGGTGGTAGTGGTGCTCGGGGTCGTGATGAAAGTGGTGCTCCTGATGGTGGTAGTGGTGATAGGGGTCGTAATGAAAGTGGTGCTACTGATGGTGGTAGTGGTGATAGGGGTCGTAATGAAAGTGGTGCTACTGATGGTGGTAGTGGTGCTCAAGGTCGTAATGAAAGTGGTGCTACTGATGGTGGTAGTGGTGATAGGGGTCGTGGTGAAAGTGGTGCCATTGATGGTGATAGTGGTGCTAGTGGTCGTAATGAAAGTGGTGATATTGATGATGGTAGTGGTGCTAGTGGTCGTGGTGAAAGTGGTGTTACTGGTGGTGGTGATGGTGCTAATGGTGACAGTGGTTCTGGGGGATGCTATTGATGGTGATGTAGGGCTACTGGTGGTGCTGTGCTGTTATAGTGGTGATATGATGGTGGTGCTACTAGTTGTAGTGGTGCTATGATGGTGGTGCTATTAGTGGTAGTGGTGCTATGATGGCGGTGCTACTAGTGGTAGTGGTGCTATGCTGGTGGTGCTACTAGTGGTAGTGGTGCTATGATGGTGGTGCTACTAGTGACAGTGGTGTTATGATGGTGGTGCTGCTAGTGGAAGTGGTGCTATGATGGTGGTGCTACTAGTGGTAGTTGTGCTATGATGGTGGTGCTACTAGTGACAGTGGTGCTATGATGGTGGTGCTACTAGTGGTAGTGGTGCTTTGATGGTGATGCTACTAGTGACAGTGGTGCTATGATGGTGGTGCTACTAGTGGTAGTGGTGCTATGATGGTGGTGCTGCTAGTGGCCGTGGTGCTACTAGTTGTAGTGGTGCTATGATGGTGGTGATACTAGTGGTAGTGGTGCTATGATGGTGGTGCTACTAGTTGTAGTGCTGCTATGATTGTGGTGCTACTAGTGACAGTGGTGCTATGATGGTGGTTCTACTAGTGGTAGTGGTGCTATGATGGTGGTGATACTAGTGGTAGTGGTGCTATGATGGTGGTGCTACTAGTGGTAGTAGTGCTATGATGGTGGTGCTACTAGTGGTAGTGGTGCTATGATGGTGGTGCTACTAGTGGTAGTAGTGCTATGATGGTGGTGCTACTAGTGGTAGTAGTGCTATGATGGTGGTGCTACTAGTGACAGTAGTGCTATGATGGTGGTGCTACTAGTGACAGTGGTGCTATGATGGTGGTGCTACTAGTGGTAGTGGTGCTATGATGGTGGTGCTACTAATGACAGTGGTGCTATGATGTTGGTGCTACTAGTGGTAGTGGTGCTATGATGGTGGTACTACTAGTGACAGTGGTGCTATGATGGTGGTGCTACTAGTGGTAGTGGTGCTATGATGGTGGTGCTGCTAGTGGCAGTGGTGCTACTAGTGGTAGTGGTGCTATGATGGTGGTGATACTAGTGGTTGTGGTGCTATGATGGTGGTGCTACTAGTGACAGTGGTGCTATGATGGTGGTGCTACTAGTGGTAGTGGTGCTATGATGGTGGTGTTGCTAGTGGTGCTACTAGTGGTAGTGGTGCTATGATGGTGGTGATACTAGTGGTTGTGGTGCTATGATGGTGGTGATGCTAGTGGTAATGGTGCTATGATGGTGGTGCTACTAGTGACAGTGGTGCTATGATGGTGGTGACACTAGTGGTAGTGGTGCTATGATGGTGGTGCTACTAGTGACAGTGGTGCTATGATGGTGGTGCTACTAGTGGTAGTGGTGCTATGATGGTGGTGCTACTAGTGACAGTGGTGCTATGATGGTGGTGATACTAGTGGCACTGGTGATATGATGGTGGTGCTACTAGTGGCAGTGGTGCTATGGTGGTGCTACTAGTGGAAGTGGTGCTATGATGGTGGTGCTACTAGTGGCAGTGGTGCTATGGTGGTGCTACTAGTGGTATTGGTGCTATGATGGTGGTGCAACTAGTGGTAGTGGTGCTATGATGGTGGTGCTACTAGTGGCAGTGGTGCTATGGTGGTGCTACTAGTGGAAGTGGTGCTATGATCGGGGTGCTACTAGTGGTAGTGGTGCTACTGGTGGTAGTGGTGCTATGATGGTGGTGATACTAGTGGTTGTGGTGCTATGATGGTGGTGATGCTAGTGGTAGTGGTGCTATGATGGTGGTACTACTAGTGACAGTGGTGCTATGATGGTGGTGCTACTAGTGGTAGTGGTGCTATGATGGTGGTGCTGCTAGTGGCAGTGGTGTTATGATGGTGGTGCTGCTAGTGGTAGTGGTGCTATGATGGTGGTGCTGCTAGTGGCAGTGGTGCTACTAGTGGTAGTGGTGCTATGATGGTGGTGATACTAGTGGTTGTGGTGCTATGATGGTGGTGATGCTAGTGGTAGTGGTGCTATGATGGTGGTGCTACTAGTGGCAGTGGTGCTATGATGGTGGTGACACTAGTGGTAGTGGTGCTATGATGGTGGTGCTACTAGTGACAGTGGTGCTATGATGGTGGTGCTACTAGTGGCAGTGGTGCTATAATGGTGGTGCAACTAGTGGTAGTGGTGCTATGATGGTGGTGCTACTAGTGGCAGTGGTGCTATGGTGGTGCTACTAGTGGAAGTGGTGCTATGATTGGGGTGCTACTAGTGGTAGTGGTGCTACTGGTGGTAGTGGTGCTATTGGTGGTAATGGTGCTACTGGTGGTAGTAGTGCTACTGGTGGTAGTGGTGCTATGATGGTGGTGCTACTAGTGGTAGTGGTGATATTGGTGGTAGTGGCGCTATTGGTGGTAATGGTGCTACTGGTGGTAGTGGTGCTGTTGGTGGTAACGGTGTTACTGGTGGTAGTGGTGCTACTGGTGGTAGTGGTGCTATGATGGTGGTGGTGCTACTAATGTTAGTGGTGTTATGATGGTGGTGTTACTAGTAGCAGTGGTGCTATGATGGTGGTGCTATAATGGTGGTGTCACTAGTGGTAGTGGTGGTACTGGTGGTAGTGGTGCTATTGGTGGCAATGGTGCTACTGGTGGTAGTGGTGCTACTGGTGGTAGTGGTGCTACTATCAGCCACCATAAATGTTACCTTGCTCACACTCCAACAGCACGTCTAGTCCTACAATCCATTTTTCTCCATTCGCTCCTATCTAACATGCTCATGCATGTTTGCTGGACGTCCAAGCCCCTCACTCACAAAACCACATTTATTCCCTCTTTCTCTGTACTACAGATTTATACATTCTAAGTCATTTTATTTTATTCCATCCTCTCTACACGTCCGAACCATCTCAACAACCCCTCCTCAGCCCTCTGGATAATAGTTTTGGTAATCCCGCACCTCCTCCTAATTTCCAAACTACTAATTCTATGCATTATAGTCACACCACACATTGTCCTCAAACATGACATCTCCACTGCCTCCAGCCTTCTCCTTGTTGCAGCATTCACCACCCATGTTTCACACCCATATAATAATAATAATAATAATAATAATAATAATAATATCATTATTTACTACCAGTACATGTACAAGGTATACAGATCATAGCTGACATCAATGACATACTACTATATAGAAAGTTGCTTGTTATGCTGAGCATTTCCCGCAAATTAGGTCAGTTTTTTCCCAGGATGTGACCCACACCAGTCCACTAACACCCAGGATGTGACCCACACCAGTCCACTAACACCCAGGATGTGACCCACACCAGTCCACTAACACCCAGGATGTGATCCACACCAGTCCACTAACACCCAGGATGGGACCCACACCAGTCCACTAACACCCAGGTTGCGACCCACACCAGTCCACCAACACCCAGGTTGCGACCCACACCAGTCCACCAACACCCAGGTACCCATTTTAAACTGATGGGTGAACAGGGACAGGGACAGCAGGTGTCTTATGGAAACACGTCCCTAATGTGTTCCAGCCGTACCGGAGGAGATTCGAACCCCAGACCTCAGTTTGTGATCTGAGTGTGCTGACGATCGAACTACAGGGCACCTAAGAATGTGTGTGTGTGTGTGTATATATATATATATATATATATATATATATATATATATATATATATATATATATATATCAATAAAATCAGGATAAGCAGTTGATATCAAAATATACAGAACAACTACTGTGAAAAATGTTAAAATTGCAAGCGTTTTGGTGGTACAGATATGTTGATATAGATATAGATATGTTTATATAGATATGGTATAGATATCTTGGTGGTATTTTGTGTCTTATGCCTAAAAATATTGATTTAAACCATTTCCTTGTTATATTAAATAGTTTAGCTCATTCTATAAACTTTACTGTTGAGTTCGAAATAAATAACTCATTACCTTTCCTAGATGTTTTAATTATTAATGGTAACAATGATTTTAAATTTAAAATTTGCAGAAAACTTACAAATAACTGTTATATGTACACTATTATTCTTCACTTCAAGATAGAGTTAAACTGTTTATTTTCTCATCAGTCTGTGAGAGCTTTATATATATATATATATATATATATATATATATATATATATATATATATATATATATATATATATATATATATATGTATGTATGTATATATATATATATATATATATATATATATATATATATATATATATATATATATATACACTGATCTCTGGCTGAAGGAGACTCGAACCTACGAACCTTGGAACAAGGTACGCAGTGCTATACCAATCTCACCACACTGGACAATACCTTGGAGTCCAGCTTGCGCTAGACTTTGATCCAAGGCAGCCTGCTTTCAGGGAGAAGGCTTACAGCTTTTCATCTCATCACCTGCATGCATCAGCCTTACTAGAGATTTTAACAATGCAAGGAATTCGCAATAGCAGGCGAAATATACACAAACACCACTCATCAATTTCTTCTAGTATATGTTTTTCTATTTTCGTTTTTACGTCTGTGGTTACACGATAACCAGCGTTTTTTTTTTTCCTCTTTTTTTTGACGATGCAGCTTTTTTTGAAATTTAGGAAAGTATCCAGAGGCAGCTGTCTGTGCCGTGGTAGTTTTAAAAATGCTGGTTTAAATGTCTTCGTAATATTTATCGATGTCAAACTCGATAGGTTCTTCAAATCTTATTACATCATCTGGACACTCTTCCACAGACTATGCTGCTTTATGCAGCTGGCAGACCAGATGGCAGACCAGCTGGCAGACCAGCTGGCAGACCAGCTGGCAGACCAGCTGGCAGACCAGATGGCAGACCAGCTGGCAGACCAGATGGCAGACCAGCTGGCAGACCAGATGGCAGACCAGCTGGCAGACCAGATGGCAGACCAGCTGGCAGACCAGATGGCAGACCAGCTGGCAGGCCAGCTGAACTATCTGAGTTCTTCAGCAACTGAATTCTTTTGAGTCCCTTTCGATTCTTTCTCAATACTTTCAAGGTGTGTTTTACATAAATTTTTAATTTCATTGAGATTGATGAAGTTATTCTTATATCAAGATATAAAAATGTGCTGAGTTATGTGTTGTAAATCTCGAACCCAGTTAATACTGACAGTTGACACTGTGCTACCCAAGCCTAAGAATCTTGGAACACTCAAAGATTTTTTAATGAAATAAGGTGGCGCTAAAGCAGTTGCATATCTCTATAGACTGACAGCGCTGACGTCTGACATTAGCAAGATTTTTTGAATGAGCTATGAACAGCTAGGCGGAGAGGGAATCAAAGGTGAGGGGAGGAAAGGACTGGAAGGGGTGCTAAGGGCTATGTATCAAAGTTTGTATAGTAAAGTACTTACTGTCCAAAAGTCAAAAAGTGGATAAATTAGACACATGTGCAACGCTTGGTATCTTTATCAAGGAAACGTTTCGCCACACAGTGGCTTTATCAGTCCATACACAGGAGAAACTTGAAGAACAGGAGGAGAATGAGGTATTTAGTCTCTCAGCCTGATGGACTGATGAAGCCACTGTGTGGCGAAACGCTTCCTCAATAAACATACCCAAGAGTTGCACATGTGTCTAATTTATCAACGTGTCGGTTCTGTGAACCATTTATCTACAGTCAAAAAGTGATCGTAAGTCAAAAGCAGAGCCGTCTGCAAGAAGGGAAGATAAGGTGTGGCATGCGAAGAGTATGTTACAATATATTCGGCATATGTGCACACTCCCATATGGGCTGCCTCCCAACCAACGAACCGGGTGCTAAGGGTTTAACGCTTTTTTAGGGCACCCATCGTTAACTCAGTACCTTGGATCATTGTCCAATCACAGGCGAGCTCGCCAAATGCTGAGGCAACGTGATTTACTTGGTCAGCATTCGTCAGACTTGCCTAGGAGCTGGTTGATTACCGTGCTCTCTCTCTCTTTGGCTTCTGTTTTGCCAATCTTTGTCACCATGTGGTGAACTTATATTCAACTCCTGTACATAGTGTACATAAGTGAACATAACTTTATATATATCTGGTGAAGGAAATACAAGTTAAATATTACTGCTGAGTTTGGTTTTGCTCCGAAAAAAAACCATTATGACTAGGTTACAGGTCATTCTTTACCTGTGCTCGTAATACAAGGTAAGAGCGGTAGGGCAGCAGCGTTGGTGGAGGAAAATTCTGCAAGCTCACTGGTAAACCGGACAATCCACAAGAAAGTGAAGAATCGAAATAGGGACCAGACAAACCTCACAGAGAGGAATAGGGAGTCGTTCCATGAGATACCCATGAGTAAGGCGAGTATGGCCAATGTGGAGACGGGAGAGTGCAGTCTCACGAGTACGGCATCGTTCAAGTCACGGTATTGTGCCTTTTTTTGTTATTTATTGTTATTTAGTACGGCAACGGTGGTATGAAGACGGCCACAAACCTAAAAGTGGTTGAATAGAGTGTAATTTGTTATGGTGCATGTCTGGCTTCCGTTGTTGCCAACGGCCGTGAAGATGGGCAGAGATTGTACAATAATCCCTGAACAGAATACTTCTATAGGAAACCGAAAGATCACGTACCGCTGACCGCGCATCAGTGTCCGCCTCTTCATTGCCCTGCACATCAACGTATCCAGGAACCAACAGAAAACACGTCTTAGTTTTTGTTAGCAATACGGCACAACCATAGTTGAATACGAAGGACCAGTGGATAAGGGAATTAAATTATTTAATGGCTTGTAAAGCGCTAAGGGAATCTGAAATGATCACAAACGTTGAAGGAGACATATTTATAATAGGGAGAAGTGCTAGAAGGATGGCATACAACTCGGCAGTGAAAATACTAGCCGAATCTAATAAATGATCTCTAACAACATCGTCAGGGAACACCGCCACGAACCCAACAGTCAGAAGATTTAGAACCATCTGTATAAACAGTGACGGCATGAGCATGCAACAGGAAATGATCAAGAAAAAGAGAGCGAGAAGCAGCTGTAGGTAGAAGAGCTTTCACATACAGCAGTAAGGGAGAACAGACACGAACCGTCGGAACCTCCCAAGGGGAATGGGAAAAGGCAGACGCTAAATGAATACACAAGGGAGGCAACTTAAGAACAGACTGGAGTGAGTGAAGATGAAGAGAAAACAGTCGGAGTAAGCAGGGGCGCCGAACAAATAACGGGCTTCTACTAATGTCTGAGACCAACTTACATGTAAAAGAAAGATGAAGGTCATTAGGGTGGACAAAGTAACGAAGGCAATGAGCATCACGACGATCAGCTAAGGAAGGAACATTCGCCTCATCATAGAGGCTTTCAACAGGGAATGAACGAAAGGCACCAGGGCATAAACATAGACCCTAATGATGAAGGGGATCTAACTGAGAAAGAGTTGTAGGAGAGAGAGAGAGAGAGAGAGAGAGAAGCTGCGGAATAGACTTGGTCGCCATAATCCAGCTTGGACGAGACTAGGGTGGAATGCAAATGGAGGAGAGTCCGGCTATCTGCTCCCCATGAACGATGCACAAGAATTTTAAGGAAATTCAGCCGACCATGGCAAGCTGCCTTTAAAGAGGAAATGTGAGGTTTCCATGTCAACCGGCGATCGAAGAGAAGGCCAAGAAACTTGACCGTATAACATTTAGGAATGCGTGAACCGTGTAAATACAATGGAATATCTGGGATAAGAGGACGTCTAGTGAAGGTAATGAAATGGGTTTTCGTTCTAGAAAATTTAAATCATTGAGAAGTGACCCAATGGGAAACTCTGTCAGTCGCATCCTGATGGGAGGCCGCTACCAGGCAACAGTCAGCGCCTGCGTAAGTTATAGCGAAGTCATCCAAATAGTGACGACCAAATATGCGATGGAAAAACGGAAGGTAGATCATTTATAGACAAGAGGAAAAGGGTAGTGTGGGGCTTCCTCGGCCTGAACAAAGTCTGAGGAAAGTGAGGCGCCAACACGGACACGAAAATGTCTATCAGATAAGAAAGCAGCAAGGAAAGTTGGCAGATAAGTAAGTTTATTCAGGTATACACAAATAGAGTTACATAGAATTATCATACATAGCAACATATGTGTAGAGAACCTAGGATAACCCAAAAAAGTCAGACAGAGTGACTTATTTCCATTGGGGTCCTTTTACCTCATTATTATAATATAAAGGTTATAATATTTTCTTACTATTCTATAATGAAGATAACATCTTATTATCATACTAAAAAGACTATCTACTACACGAGGGTCATTAAGACTATCTACAATACGAGGGTCATTACTAGGAATAAGGTAAAATTTACACGTATGTTAGCTAAAAAATAGAAAACCGTTCCCCTCCCTTTCTGTAGCTACATTCATCAGACACCTTTTGGCACTCTTCTTGAACTGGTTCATACTATGACTGGCTTTGACATGTGCGGGTAGTCTGTTCCATTCCTTTATTGCTGTACAATAAAAGGTGTTTGACGCCTGGCCACTGACTGTGGGTACTACAAAGTAGTGCTCTCTCCCCCTAGTACTATGATTGCTTTGGTTCCCAACCTTGACAAAATTGACAGCAAGATATTCTGGACATTGTTTGTGAGCAATTTTATAAACATGATTTAGCTTCAGTTGTTTTACTCTGTCTTCAACATTCAGCATATCTAACTGCTGTAATTCATCCTGGCCTACATGTTCTCTTAGTTCCAGGTCCAGGATGAATCTTACGGTTTTGTTCTGGGTGATTTGCAGTCTATCTTTCAGTTTTTTTGTCAAGAAGAGCAAGCATAATCCATATGGCATTGTATAAGGGCTAGACATAGGGTCCTGCGAGCCTCAGTAGGTAGACACTGTGCTTGACTATACTGGAACTTCAGTCTGGCATTCGCTTTCTTTACTACACTGTTCCCTATCAATTCTCCTGACATGCATGGGTCAAAGGGGATTCCCAGATATTTTACTGATAAAACCAAAGTGATGGGCTCCCCATTACACTGAACATTAAAATTATTTACCCTTCTCAGTTTATGTTTCGTGCCAAAGAGAATGGCTTCAGTTTTCCCGAGGTGTAATGATAGTTTGTTGTCTACTAACCATTTGCTGCAGGACTCCAGTTCCAGTGTTAATACATTAGCTATATCTTGTGGGTCTTTACCTGACACTAACAGAGCACTGTCATCTGCATACAGTAGGAGTTTGCACTTGACACTGATAGGCATGTCATTGACATAAGAATAATAAGGGACCCAGAATACTACCTTGGGGAACTCCACATGCTATCGGCATGGGTTCTGATTCCGTTTTGTTGATTTTGACAATTTGTCTCCTGTTGCTAAGGTAGGACTTAAACCAGTCTGCAGAACCTATACCGATAGCTTGAAGTTTCTTACATAATATATTGTGGTTGACAGTATCGAAGGCCTTTTGCAGGTCTAAGGTTACCATACCTATGAGGTTCCCCTTTGACATTTCAGTTCTCAGGTAATCCATCAGATTAATTAGGGAGGTGTCGGTTCAGTAAGATCTTCTAAAGCCTGATTGATAGCTATGGAGAATGTTGTTGTCATTAAGGTACTTAACTACTTGAGAGTACACCGCCCTCTCTAGAATTTTGGATATTATGCTGAGTATACTAACAGGCCTATAGCTGCTGACATCAGACCTACTATTTTTCTTGAAGATAGGAGTAACTCTGGCCTCCTTGAACCCCTCCGGTACGGTATTAGTGGTGATTGATAGATTTATTATGCGAGCAATAGGGACTGACAGTTCAGAAGCACCATCTTTTAGGAACTTAGACGGGATGTTATCCGGGCCAGTGCTTTTAGCTGTGTTTAACCTGCTTAGTTCTTTTTGAATAAAGACATGAGATACACTTACTAGTTGACAACTGTTTGGGGTTACCCCTTTATTGGTATAGTATGAAACTTATCAGAGTCTGTGTTAAAGGTATTTGATGCAGCTGGTAGTTTACTTACTAGTGTTGATGTAACTGATGTGTAGTAGGAATTAAAGCAATTTGCCACCTTAGATGTTTCGTGGCATACCTCATTATCGATAGTGAGTACTATGTTAGACCTATCTACTGGCTTATGGCTATACCCCAACTATTTTAGTTGTTGCCGGAGCTTTCTGGGGTTATGCTTATACTCTTCAATTTTTGAGCAATAGTGCTTTGCCTTTGCTCCTTTTATAAGTCTCTGTACTCTGTTCCTCATCCTTTGGAATTCATTTAGTGCTGCAATATCCTGTCTGTTTGCTTTAAATCTTTTTAGCAGCTGGTCTCTGAATTTCATATTATCTAATATCTCAGTAGTCATCCAGGGTTCAGTTCTTCGTTTAATCCTAACCTCTTTAACTGGTGCAATATTATCAAGGATGGTAGTGAACATTGTTTTGAATTTTTCCCAGACATCGTTTACGTCCGTGCAACTTGTTATCTCTGTCCAGTCACATTTGTGTAGCCTATTTACCAGTGTTTCTTTACTATAGTTTCTAGTTGACCTCATTTTTATTGTCCTGTGTAGGCCTATCCTATCCCTAGTGATTTTCCCCGTCATTCGCTGCCTGACCATGGTCGAGTGAGGTTGTGCGCTGCACCCCTCTGCTGTTCAGGCGAGCTACCTTGTATCAACATGGCGCTGAGTGTGAGGAGGCGCGTAAATACCATAGGTATTGAGCTGCTTCGTGGGGCGATTTCACCCTCTTCAGTGCAAGTCTTACTCCCAACAATCATTAGGGAGACCTATGGAATCCAGGACGATGAGGTGTATGGTGTAGCCCTGAATGGGGCTTATAGAATCTTCGTCAAACTGAATTCCACGTCCGTGTATGAGTCTTTGGTGACGAGGTTCCAAGACGTGAGTCTTGACGCTACTCCAGCTGTGAAGGTGCGTTTGATCGACGTATCTCGCCACTTTACGTGGGTTAAGATACGTAATGTCCCATTTGAGGCAGATGAGGCTGACATAAGGAGTGTTTTTGAGACATATGGAACCGTACATCTGGCACAAAAGGGCAAGTGGACGGCAGGTGCTTACATGGGACGTCCGGAGGGTACCTTTTCCCTGAAGATGACTCTGAGACATCCCATACCGTCTTACGTCGTGTTGGAGGACTTCAGGACGCAAGTTATGGTATCGTATGCCGGACAGAGACGTACGTGCAGAATATGTGGGGCGTACGACCATATGGCGGCAGAGTGCGTGAAGCTGAGGAGGGCGCCAGCGCAAACTGGTGAAGCACCAGTTACCAGCGTGATAGCTGTTGAGAGCCCAGTGCGCAAGCAAGGGCCTGGGCGCTTGTGGAGTGAAGAGGTGGAGGATTCCAAAGAGGAGAATGGCATGTGTGAGGTAAGCTGTGATGTAAAAGGATCTGTTACTACTCACAGGAAAAGTACAGAAGTGCAAGTGCAGGAGGAGGTGCAGGCTCTAGAGGAAGAGCTTCAGGAAGTGTTAAGGACATTGACACCGCCTGCAGTGGACGTTGTTCCTGAGCTGGTGAGAGACACGGCGGTGCCTGTAGAGGAATGTAAGGATAAAAAACATAGCAGGGTTGACGGGCCAACTAGTAAGAGAGAGTTGTCGCCGTGTGCTGTGGTACGGGGCGTGGTGGAGGTAGAGGTTCATCGTGAGGGAACCTCTGAAGATAACATGGAAGTGGAGGGCATCACGAGGAAGAGAGCGGCGGCGTCAGACTCAGATGATGTCCTGACGCCGGCGCAGAGGTCTGGGAGGAAGGAAGAGCAATGTCGAAGCAGTCACGATAAGAGGCATCGCAAAAAAGGGGGAGGGGTTGATGGTGTGAAGCCTAGTGCTGGCTCTGGGGCAGGAGGCCCTGGGATGAATGAAGAGAGGAGGAAGGGTTGGAAACTATAAAGAGGCCTTAGGTGTATGACTGTGAACGTAAATGGACTGTGTAATAGTGTGAAGAAGGAATGGTTTCGAATGTTTCTGTATAAATATAGGGTGGATGTAGTGTTCCTGCAAGAACACAATTTCAAGGAGGGAAGAGTGCTCGAGGTGGAGGGGTTTCAGGTCATGACTCTGCCATCTGCACGTCTGAAAGGTGGTGTGGGTATATTGATCAGGGAGGCAAGCCCGTTTGTGTTGCTAAGAAGTGAGGGGGGGGGAGGGGGAAGAGTATTGCGCGTGGATGGGTGGTGGATGGGACAGCGGGTATCCTTTGTATGTGTGTATGCACCAGCGGAAAATGATGTGAGGGTAAAAAGGGATTTTGTATGTGAAGAACTAGTTTTCTTCTTACGTGGTTTACCTGCAGTGGCCATCGTTGGTGGCGACTGGAACTGCGTTATTAGGAGGGCTGACGTGGAACCAAAAGGGGCGGGGCACGTGTCGGCGGCCTTGCGAGATCTTTTGAGGGATATTCAGTTGCGGGATGCGGTTGGAGGAGGGGCGTGGGAGGTAGAGCACACTTTTGTAAGACGGGGTTACGCTGCTAGGTTGGATAGGCTGTATATATCTCAAGGGGTTGGGTTGACATTTTTCCGTACAATAGAAGTAGCTTATTCGGATCATCGGGCGGTAGTAGCAGAGGTGGCGTGGGAGTCACTAGCAGGTATATCTAGGGGATATTGGAAATTAAATACAAGTGTGTTAGGTGATGAGGAGGGGATAGAGGGATTTGCGACGCTGTGGGAGGGGTTACGTGCAGAGATAAAAGGGGTAGAGGATGTGGTGATGTGGTGGGATGGTGTGGCTAAAGAACGGATTAAGCAATATTACGTAAAGGAAGGGAAACGTATCAATTCTTTAAAATATGGGCTTGCTAACTATTTGGAGGATAGATTACGGGGTTGTTATGCGAGGGGGGCGGTGGCGGGCACTTATCCAATGGATGAAATTATGGCAATTAAAGGGAGGCTGCGTGAGGTACAGGATGAGAGGTTCCAAGCGGTGAGGGTACAGGCGGGGGTGGAAGAGGTGTTATGGGGCGATAGACCTTCATCGTGCGTATTGCGTAGGCAGAAACAAAGACAGCAGGCAATGACTATTCCATGGTTGGAGGTTCATGAATCGATAGGAGGGTACAGGGAGGGGCAGGTCATACAAGCTACGGAAGGAATGGGGGCGTTTGCTGACAAGTGGTATGAGAAGTACTGGCAACGAGAAGGGGTAGAGGATGGGGTTTTAGAACAGGTGTGTGGGAGTGTGGTATGTCAGTTGCGTAACAGTGATAGGGAAGCACTGGGTGGGGAAATAACTGAGGGGGAAATATGGAGGGCTTTAAGTGGAATGCGAAAGGGCAAAGCACCGGGAATTGATGGACTCCCGGCAGAGTTTTATCAGCAGCATTGGGAATTATTGAGGCATTTTCTGGTTAGGTTATTAAATTGCATGAAGGAGAGAGGTGAGCTGGGTGAGAAGCAGGCAACGGCTGTCGTTGTATTGGTACCGAAGGGTAAGGGGCAGCATACGCTTCGGGATTATCGGGCGATCTCGTTGTTATGCGCAGATTATAAATTGTTTGCGAAGATTTTGGGAAATCGGGTCAAGTGTGTGGTAGGGCGGGTAGTATCAAAAACTCAGTTTGGTTTGCCAGGGAGGTCTATGGTGGAGGGGCATGGGTTACTTAGGGATTTCGTGGAGGCAAAAGGGGGGGGGAGGGAGGGAGGTTTGGTGGCGCTCGATTGGCAAGGGGCATACGATAGAGTGGATCGGAAAGCATTGAAAGCCATCCTCAGGGGTCAGGGGTTTGGGGAAGAAATAGTGGGCTGGGTTGAGGCGTTGTATGGAGGTGCAATGGCGAGGGTACAGATTAATGGTCGATTGGGTGGGAAGATTGTAATGGGTAGGGGACTTAGGCAGGGGTGTCCTATGTCACAAGTATTGTTTGCGTGCGTACAGGACCCCTTTTATAGATTGATGGAGCAGCGTATGGGTCACGTAGAGGGACCAGGGTGTGAGGTTGCGAGGGTTTGGCCAGTTTTAATTGGGTATGTGGATGATACAACTGTTCTGATCAGGGAGGGGATGTCAATGGACACATTAGACGGGGTAGTACAAATGTTCGCAGGGGCAACTGGTATGAGGGTAAATTCAGATAAATCGATGGTCATGGGGTTAGGAGCTTGGGCGGGTAGGGTTGATTGGGGTAGTGCAGTTGTGAGGAGGCAGGTGCATTCGTTAAAAATCTGCGGTCTTATTTATGCAGACGATCTACCTGTGGCACGCATGGAAAACTCGCTTAGGATGGTAGAAAGGATTCAGGGACGCTTGGGTGCATTGCGACCTTATCATTTGACCCTTGTGCAGCGTGCCATTGTTGTTAATATCTTACTGTATAGCAAAGTATGGCACGTGGCAGCCGTGTTCCCATTAACTGGGCCAGCAATAACGAACATACTTAGGAAGGTTTTTAAATTCTTGTGGGGTTCGAGCTGTGATTGGATTAAGAGGGATGTGGTAATGTTACCTGTAAGTAAGGGGGGGCTGGGATTGCTGGACTTAAAGCGGAGGGTCAAATGTGTCTTCATTAAAAGGGAGGTGATGAGGGAAAGTGTGGGTGGGGGGGGTTTGGCCAGGATCCATAACAGATTGCAACGGATGTATACAGGCGTTGAGTTGCATGAGTGTGAAACTGTGTTGAGGGCTCTGGCGTGGGATCGAGAGCCAGCAAAGGTTAAAATAGGTAGGTTGTGTAGATTGTTAGCCGGGAGGGTTGTAGCGCCTGTAGAGGGAATTTTCCCCATGTATGCATGGGGAAGTATATGGAATAGGTTGAGTAGGATGAGGTTGCAACCTCGTGTTCGGGATGTAATGTATCGTTTTCTGCATGGCATTTTACCGTCGGGTGTGGTTCTACGGGATAGACGAGTCGTTGACGGGGGGGAGTGTGGGATATGTGGTGGGGAGGAGTCGGCTTTTCATGTAGTATATTTTTGTGATGGACTGAGGAGTGTCAAGGGGTGGTTAAATAGGGTGATAAATAGGATAGGAGGTAAAGGAATTTCTGTATTGAGAGCATTAAGTCTCGACGTGGGGGGTTGGGAGGAAAGTGTAATCAGAGCTGTGGGGTACATTATGGCAGATTATATCTATATAGTGTGGGGATTGCGGGGCAAACAGGTTACTGAGGTGAAGAGGAGGGTGTTAGCGTTAACGTTCTATAAAACGGTATGTAGAAATAAGGAAATTTATGGGAGGAGGTGGGTGAAGGATTTTTCAGAGGGATATAGGCAACTTACGTTACAGGTTTTATTAGACTTGTAATAGACGAGGGAGGGGAGGGTATGATTGGAAAGTGTTGCTGGGGTAGGGAAGTCAGGGGTGAAAACAGGGTTGCCTCCCTGGTAATGGATAACAAAAGTTTTGCGAGAGTGTTGGATGAGTGATGCATGAGTGAATATATGTGGACCACGGGTGCGCACCTGTGGAGCTGGCCAGTTTTTGTGTGACTGGACTTTATACTTATTATACATATTGTGTGTGGTAATATTGATTTACGGTAATGACATTGTAATTTGGAGATTTGCTATAATAATTGCATGTATTTGCTCCAACTTGTTTTTCTAGGTGCCTTGCACTGCATAGTGTTGATGCTGTGATCATGCACGGTGTCCAGAGATATGATGTGATATGTTTGTATTAATGTCTGTGCATTATTGTTCGTCACTGGTGTTCTGCAATTCAGTTTTGTTTTGAGAGTAAAGAGGTTAATGCACGTCAGATAGTGTAATAAAGTTGGGCAACAGTGGTGTTATAGGTTTTTGTGGTTAGGTGCGTGCTAGGCACAGTCTTTATGTGTTACTTATGTCATGGTTATATTTTATGTTGTATTGTACTGTTGTCAATAGTACTATGTAATGTCCATATAAGCTGTATAGAGCTTGAATGTCATAGTTGAAGCTGTGTTATTGTTTTAACACTGGAATTGCATGTTTAAATGTGTAAAGGCTTACATGTGTTGGATTTTGAGACTAAGTTTATTCTTATGGTTTTGTAGTAATTTTGTATGTCTTTGTGACTTTTCTATATCACCATTGTTATGTAATACATATTGTTATGTAACTGAACCATTAGGACAATTACATAAATTAATGTTGGATCATTGCTGTGTGACTTTAGATTAGGCAACATTCATTGTTTATAGTATGTTAGGTTGTAAATAGTGGGGTGGTTGGATAACCACGGAGGGGGGGGGGTAATATGTCTGTATAATATGTTCAGTGCAATGCATTGTATGGTCTGTAGTCGATTATTAAGTACCATTTCGAGGGATGTGTATATAAAAGTGTTGTTCATATCATGTAATTCTGTTGGGTAGCTCCAACAGGTTTGGGTTAAGTGATAGGATGAGGGAGCAGGGAGGGGGGGGTGTACCCACACGGAGTTGTAAGTGTGGTGTGTAATATTAGCTGTAGGGAGGATTGTGTTAATTATCGACTTAAATGAGTTTTACATATTATATTTTGTAATGTCATGGTTTAAATAAAATATAAAAAAAAAAAAAAAAAAAAAAAAAAAGTGATTTTCCTGGTGCAGTAAATGATGAAATGATCACTAAGACCTGTGGTAATGACGCCTGACTGACTAATGTTCTCAGAGCGGTTACAAAGTATGTGGTCAATTAGGGTGGCTGAGAACTGTGTGATCCGGGTTGGTGTATTAATTAGTTGAGTGTAGCTATTTAATCCTAGAATTTGCTTATACCTTTTGCATAGCCCGTTATTTTGCTGCTGAAAACAGATATTGAAGTCTCCCAGTGTTATTGTCTCGCAATTGTTTTCAACTCCGGACAAGACTCTGGAAAACTCTTCTAAGAACTGGTCCTGGGTAGGAGGGCGGTAACTAGTTCCTACTAAGATGGGTTTGGTCTTGGGAAGCAGCACTTCAAACCATAGAATCTCCAGTTTATTGTTATTTAAATCAGGTCTTGGGTTGTAAGCACATACTCCACCACCCTTTCTGTTCCTATCTAAGCGTTTTATATATATTGTAACCTTCTATTTTGACCTCGTCGTCAGTCACCGTATCATCCAACCAAGATTCAGAGATGGTTATAACTGCCGCCCTAATTTTGTTAGCTAGAATCCTAATCTCTGCCAATTTAGGAAGAAGTGATCTTACGTTGACATGAATAAAGTGAAGGCCTGTTTTCATAAAACAATTATAATCATCAATATATGGCAATGGGTCATTTGTATTAAAATTAGGTAAATCAATGTCATCACTGCTAAAGGGTAACTGTGCCAAAGTGCATTTGTTACACACAAAATGAATTCTGGCACCGTTACTATAATTGTACATACATCCATCATGCACCCACCCCTTACACATTTTACATAGGGTGTCTTTTCTGTTTTTCAGGCATACTTTAGTACAGTGTATGCACCTGTTTGGTAGTGTTTGAGATAATAATGGCTGTATTGTCTCACATTGACCTATGTATGCATTACATATGGAGTTAAGGTTATCATTCCTAGCTACTAGACCGTCATTATCACCGTCATTTATCTGTCTGTTTTGCCTCTGCACAATAGTTTGAGGTCCTGGATTAATTTGGATATCACCACTTAAGAGTGCTACAATAAGAGCTGTGTGCCACTGTTTTTGTTTGGGTATGCGGTGTTGCCAGACCTTGCAGCGATAGTGGCATTTACTTTTCTGGTAGGATGGCAACTGTTGGGCTTTTACTGTCCAGGGCGCTGTTACTCCATTCACCTTTTCCAGCCCCCATGACTGATTTCTTTCTTCATGGAATTGAAGAAAAAAGATAAATATAATTATGGCAGCCAGTACCCCCCTAATGCCTGCCATTTTCACTCTTCGCTCTTTTACTCATATACAATAATATTTATTTCTCTTTTCCAGTCACCTAGTACACTTAGTATCTGCTTTAACAATCACCACTGAATTACTAGTAAATTTTCTTCTTCAAAACCCTCTTCACTGCTCACTTTTCCCTTAACTTCACAAACCCCTTTCAGGTAACCCCTTATTACACACTCCCCTTCCCGCCTCACTTCACAGTCCAGGTTCACCTATTAACTTCTAACTCCTTTCCATTCTGGTAGACCAGAAAGGTTTAATCAATGGTTTTATCCTTCCAAATCCCCCTCAGTTGTGTCGTGTTGTTGACTGCCTGACCTGGTCTGCTGACTCGGCCATTTTTAAAACACTGAGGGAAGTAAATGCCACCTACAACCTGACTTTCCTTGAGTTTATAGTTATATTTGGCGTTTTCTGCTATGATTCTCTCACTGTACACTGGTCAGCTGAATATAGGTCAGCTACTAAAACATTAACCTTGACTGTTTAACTATTCACTTCTTTCCCACGACTGGCACTGAGGGATAACCGTCCTATAACCTTGGAATTTTGTACTGTTGATTTGACGATGTCTCCTGTGTTTCCCTCTCGTTAGCACTGGTACAGGTGATATGATGATGGTACTGATATGATGCTTCTGTCAGTATAGATGAACGTCAGTAAAGATGAGAATTTCACTTCGCTAGTTGTACGTCTGGCAGTAGCTGGTGTTTGGATGCCGGTCAGCCATGTTTAAATGCTCAATTCTTTCCCTCGTTTGGTACTGAGGAAAAAAGCCCTACAGACCTGTCATTTCCTTGGAGTTTTGTTGATCAGGTTTTCTGCCATGTTGTCTTCCCGTTGAACACTGGTGCAGTTGATATGGAGGTCAGTTATTTCATTGTAGTGGAAAACGTCTCATGTCTGGTTCACGTCTGGCAGCAGGTCTGGTACTTGAATGCTGGTCCCTCTTTTGTCATATTTAGATTACTGCAGAGGCCTAAGGAGTGGACCTGGGTTAAGATGTTATACCTCCAAGTGGTGTCATATGCCTTCTCAAGATCAAAGAAGACTGCTAAGACAGAGTGTTTATTAGCAAAGGCATTTTGAACATACGTATCTAGGTGGAGCAAGGGGTTCAAAGTAGAGAGGCCCTTAGGAAAGCCATATTGGCGAGGAGAAAGACTATTGTGAGTCTCCAAATACCATATCAGACGTCTATTCACCAATCGTTCCATCACCTTACAGACTACACTGGTTAGGGCAGTGGGAGGTATCAAGCCCCGAGGTGCCTAGTTTGCTATATGGTAGTACAATGGCAGATTTATATTGTTGAGGGTGAACCCCTTGCCTCTAAACAAGATTGAAAAGACGCAAAAGGACTGTAATGGCTGTAGAATGCTGATGTAGCTTACTGATATGAATATCATCAGGTCCAGTTGCCGGTGACTGGCAAGTGGAAAGTGTGGACTGTAGCCCTATGACAGTGACAGGTATGTTATATGGCTTCATTCCATTAGAAGAGAAATCCAAGGGCAATTGCTCTCTGGTAGACTTAGATGCGAGAAATGAGGGTCAGAGGTGAAACCCTCGGGAGACACAGACAAGGTAGTTCCGGATTTTTGTGGCAACTTCAAGAGGTTCTCCAACATTAACACCAGCAACCTGCTAAATGGGAGCTGGGTCCTGAGTGTACTTGCCACACAACTTCCGTACCTTCCAAACCGCACACACGGGAAGTCGAGGTAATGGTAGACACGTTGTCTTGCCAACAAGTGCGCTCAGCATCGCGTATGGCATGGTGAGTGACTGCCCTTAAAATCCATGCAGCACGTTTCAAACGCACTGCACAGGCACACACAAGAGACCACCAAGGCACGCATGTCTGAAAATGCCTGCCTGAGATTTGAAGAGTAGAATGTGATGCTGCAGTCAAAACTAAGGTTGATAACTAGTGCACCAGGTCATCAACAGAGGACGAAGAAGGGTCCCCCCTCCAAAAAAAAAAGCGGTAAGATGCGAGTATAAGTTCCAATTTGCTCGTCCAAATTGCCAATTGGGACTACGAGGTGGTCGGGAATACGTAGTAGAAGTAAGAAGAATAGGAAAGTGATCACTGTCGTGCAAATCCGGGAAAACAGACCAAGCATAATAAAGTACAATTGACGAGGAGCAGACAGAAAGTTCAATGCAAGAGACTGACTGAGTGTGAGAGTCATAATGGGTGGGAGCACCAGCATTTAAAACATGAAGAGTCACTGTGGGACCCTCCCTAAAGATGATGGTGAGTATCAAAATCACCTAGCAACAAGATAGGCGGCGGCAGAGAAGAGATCAAGAATGCAGTATCCGAAATACAAAATGCACAGGGAAGGGAGATATATAGAGAACAAACTGTATACCACTTGTGCAAATAAACATGGGCTGCAGTATAATGCAGCAGAGAACGACCAAAGGCCTGTTGATACGGTATACTAACTTGCACAAGAAGTGCACTCTCATTAAATGATTCATCAGGAAAGGATCAGAAGAATGCAACAGCGCAAAGTCCGAAACGGAACAGATAACAGCTGGCCGAATTTTGGGCTCTTATAGCCCTACAAATACTAGGGAAAACTGAGAGAGCAACACCTGGAGCTCTCCCAGATTACTCCTGAGGCCACGAATAATCCATTGTAAATAAACCATTATTCATTGTAAATAAGCCATTATTCACAGGTATGCCAACAATAAGAAGCGATAAAATCTATGTGTTAGTAGGGTCAGTGAAGTCAGTGTGTGGAGGCAACGGAAAGTGTGTAAGCAAGAAGTAATCGGAATACTGTGAAGGAAAAGATTGTTTTGAGGGTCGTGAAAAATAAGAAGGGGTAGAAGGAGGCACGCTGGTGTCCATTGAGGGTTTCGTCTCCAAAATTTAGTCGGAGATAGCGTCATGTGTCTCAGCAGATAAGGAAGATGCCGATAACATGACTTCAGAGACAGGTGAGGTAGAACAAGTAGATCGGGGAGACTATGGAGGGAACCAAAGAGGTCTGAGAGGGGAAGGGAGTATGAACCTGGAGAGATGTGCGGCAGGGAACAAGAGTCCTGCGGTGGAACAGGAGAGGAAGGTGACTGGGGAAGAAGTGGGGGGGAACAGGAGAAACGAGGACCACACGAGGGGGCTGAAGCTCCCCCTTTGTGTGAAAGTTAGAAACTGGGTGAGAACTAGGCACCGAGGCCGAAAAGGAATACTGCTGGGGAATTATTAGCACCAGAGGAATGGGAAGAGACTTGGGCTTAGGAGACAGTTTCAACTTCGCAAGAGAAAGGCACAAAGATCGCCCACCTGCCTCATATGTGGGGAAGTCGGACACATAGTTAAAGATGTGCAAGGGGCAGAGGCGCTAGAAGAAACTAGTGGAGCCTCAGCACCTGGAACAGGTGGCGAAGTGTCACCAGCAGGCATAGGAATAGGTAAGGAGGTGGGGGTTTCAGAGGGTAAAACCGCAAAAGAAGTAGAGAAGGGGGTGATCCTGGAAGACACGGCACTAGAGGAACTGGTAGGCAGGGGCAACGCCAAGGTTGGAGGTCTCCTAGCTACTAGAGAATAAGGAACAGGGGTAAGATTCCTTTGAAGGCAGAGCCAAGAGACAGCCATAACATAAGTAAGGCCTTCACTCTCCTTAAGGCAACGAATTTCACATTCATTAAGATAGACCTGCCATCGGCAGGAAAAGAAGGGTGAGTTTCGTTTCAATTAAGACAAGTGGGGGAAAGACTGCTAGATGTATCAGCATGATACATGGCACCACATACCGGGCACTCTGCCACAGACCTGCAGTATTTAGCTGGATGTCTGAAGCACAAACGATTTCGACACTGTTGGGGTGTAGGGACCACTTTACGGACCTCAAGGCGAAATAAACAGAGGACGGGAGTTCGCAACAGTCAAAGGTTAAGTGGGTGATGTTATTGGGAAAGTGCCTTCGCTCGTGAGTGGGCAGAACATATGTATCTACTTCGAGAATTGGATGGTCCTGAAAGGCTAATTGCAAGAATTGAGAGGATCATTCTTGTGAACTGTGAAAGGGATGTTATCAATGGACGTATGATAGGAAAGATCATGAGCTTGGTTTACGTTCTGAACAGTAACGATGTGCACACCGCTCAGAAGAGTGTGAAGGATATATTTTGGCCTTGTCATAAAAGAGTTTTACCGATTCTGTGGTCTGAAAGATATTAGTTGGAGACGTTGACTTGACTTCCAGGAAAAGCATTTGGTCCACTCTGTACTTGTAAACATGGTGCATAGAGGAAGTGGGTGTTGTGTAGGTCGTTTCTGGGTCGAATGAGTAGAAATCGAAGGACCGTCGTCAGCTAAGGGTCTGGAACATTTAGTGTAGGACCGTGGGCGGCCCCAACTGAGGCAGGTGGGCGATCCAAAGTCCGTTGCACCATATGTGGGGAAGTCGGACACATAGTTTAAGATGTGCAAGGGGCAGAGGCACTAGAAGAAACTAGTGGAGCCCTGGTGATGAACCAGGTGCTTCAGCTTCTTCAGTACCCTCTTTAATAGTGCCCTGGTTATCAAAGCTTATGTCATGGATGAAGAAGGTGAGTAGGGCAGGTGGTTTTGTTTGTGGGTGTGGGTTTGAGGGGGACCTGCCTAGTGTGGGCCGGTTGGCTTGCTTCAGTGTTCCTTCTTTCTATATTCTATGAGTAACAGGGGACTTGCACATTGATAGGGGGGGTTATCGGTCCTTGTTGCTTGGGTGGCTCTGGGGATGGTAGGGCAAATATTTTTGTTGGTGGGTTGGTTTTGACATAGACCTGCCAAGAATGGGCCAGTAGGCCTGTTGCAGTGTTCCTCATTTCTTATGTTCTTATGTTCTTACTCGGAACAAATCTGATTGCTCTGAACCTTTCCCATTTTTCCAGACATTGCGTGACTGATCTGAACATTGCTTTCCTATATGAATATCAAAATACATAGGTAAGGCAAAGGTAAGACATAGGTAAGACATAGGTAAGACATAGGTAAGACATCGGTAAGACATCCCAAAGAAGAACAGCATGTCTATCATCATGTATCTTACCTATAATTCAGAACATAAGGAGGTTAGGTTAGGTTAGGTCAGGTCAGGTTAGGTTAGGTTAGGTTAGGTTAGGTTAGGTTAGGTTAGGTTAGGTTAGGCCAGGTCAGGTCAGGTCAGGTTAGGTTAGGTTAGGTTAGGTTATGTCAGGTTAGGTTAGGTTAGAATAGATTAGGTTAGGTCAGGTTAGGTCAGGTCAGGTAACAGGACAAGTTGATAAATTAGACACATGTGCAACTCTTGGGTTGCACATGTGTCTAATTTATCAACTTGTCGGTTCTCTGAACCATTCATCTACAAAACAGGACAAGTGTTTCCTTATGTGGGTCTTAGATGATGTCCCGCTGTTGGTCCATCCCTTTAAAAATTAAGGTCAGTTATAACAAAAAATAAAATAAAATGGAAAGATTAGGTTAGGTTAGGTTAGGTTAAGTTAGGTTAGGTAAGGTTCGTCAGGAAACAGGACAAATGTTTCCTGACGCGTGTCTTAGTCAAATGATGACCCACCTTTGGAGCTTTTGATGATCTGACCGGGCCCTTCCACTGGCTTACCGGTCCGCCCCTTTAGAAATTATGGTCATGTTGAACCATTTTTGTAGTAATAAAATGGAAATTCTATTTTATTCTATTTGATTTGCCAGTATGGATCCCGGCCCTGGTCTCTTCCAATTTGGTGACTCGGCAATGGCTCCCCGGTAAGGAAGTGTCGTTTATCTTTCCTTGTACATGCATGACAGTTCTTCGGCGGGAAGGGGGACTATCTCTCTGGCTCTATGGCGAAATGATGTACCAAAAGCTAGTGCGCACTAACAGCGGCCAGTGTGCTGTGCAATGTAGACCCAAAACAGGCCCTCACAGCGACTTCAACAGGGGGGGGGGTGACGTGCACTGACTGGGAATAAGGTGTCCAAGTCTCTGACAGCTAAGTACACAAGATGTGCTGCCTCATCCTCCCGGGCTTGCCCCACTGGAGTCATTGGGAAATGTCTACGGTGAAGATAAGATAAGATAAGATTTCGTTCGGATTTTTAACCCCGGAGGGTTAGCCACCCAGGATAACCCAAGAAAGTCAGTGCGTCATCGAGGATTGTCTAACTTATTTCCATTGGGGTCCTTAATCTTGTCCCCCAGGATGCGACCCACACCAGTCGACTAACACCCAGGTACCTATTTGCTGCTAGGTGAACAGGACAACAGGTGTAAGGAAACGTGTCGAATGTTTCCACCCGCCGGGAATCGAACCCGGGCCCTCCGTGTGTGAAGCGGGAGCTTTAGCCACCAGGCCACCGGGCATCGTAGCCAGGCAGTCTAACAGGTAGTGCACCAAGGGTTTCGGAACCATTTGGCCACAATGGGCACAGAGCTCCCCTCATGCCTGTTCAACAATCCGCTCAGTGGTGGGATACCTTAAGTGTAGGTGGTGGACATGCACCCTCAGTTCTCTGGTCTGCATCCGAATACTTGGAGGGGGGCGCCCTGTGGGTCGTCCTATCATACCAGTGGAGGCTCCGTGAATCCCCATAGTCAGGGAGTGGGCGCCTGGTCGCACTGGCAGCCCACAGCAAAATCTGGCTGAGGCTGATGGAGATTACAGCACGTAGCTGTGCCTCGAGGGTTGTGGTCCTTGCAGCCTCATCTGCGGCATCATTGCCAGGGATACCCACATGGCTCGGGATCCAGTTGATGGTGGCCCTGTGACCCTGGGCCATGAGCATCTGCAGGTCACACCGGATGGATGTGATTAAGTGTATGTTGTCCCTTGGCTCTCTGTGCATAAGTGCTTGGATCGCTGCCTTGGAATCAACGTGGATGACAGGGGGATGCTGATGGTCTGCAAGAACATGCTGCAGAGCTTCTTGGATGACAAAGAGTTCAGCCTGGAGGATGGTGCAATGGTCCAGGAGGCACCAACCTGCTGTCAGATTGCTGTGGAATATCCCAGCAGCTGTGTGGCCTGCCACTGGGTCTCTGGAGCCATCGGTGCAATATGGCACACACCCTGGGCCTTTTGCATCTACAATGCTAGCCGAGGCAAGTCGTTGCAGAATGTGCTGGGGGCAATGCCTCTTGCTGCCTGGTAGGGTTGTCCAGCACACCGCCAACAGCTCTGGTGTCCAAAGGGGCTGCACCATGTAGTTCGCTGCCAGTCTGTCGCAGCCTCCCGCCTGGAGCAATGTCATGAGTAAGAGCTTCCATGTGGCATCTGCAATCGACCACATCCATCGGCGGCCGGGGTGCATTGGAATGACCTGTTCCTGGTGGACCCGTAAATCCCTAATCAGTTTGTCAGTCCCTGGGCGTTGGAGGTACTTTGCAATCCTCTTGGCAGCTACAAGTTGGATCCTGTCTTCAAGGGGTTGCAACTGCGTCTCAAAGTTCAGAGCCAGTGCATTGGCCCACCTAGGAGCCCCCATGGGCTCGTACAGCTGTGTTCTGGATCACACAGAGGGACTTGATGTTTGTGGGTCTGGCATAAACCAGAGCAAGCTCTCCATAGTCAACGAGCGAGCATATTGCCTGGATGTAGAACAACTACATGACCTCGAGGCTGGCCCCAACCCTAGGGTTGACCATGGCACTCAATGCCCTGACCCTCTGCAGGGCCCTGTCTTTGATGTGGTGCACATGTTTCTGGAAGGTGAGGCGCCTGTCAATGTAGATGCCAAGGTACCTATAACTGTGAACTCAGTACAGGTTGATGGCCAGGACCCACATCCTCTGACTAGGTTTCCTGGTGTGAAGGATCATGGCTTTGGATTTTGCTGCAGATATCTTGAGCCCCAAGTGACAGCAAGTGGAAGCAGCAGGTCGAGGTCCTCCTGGGCATGCTGCAAAAGCCGGCGCTTCCTAGGTACAGCAAGTGCCAGGTCATCGGCATAGCTGACTAGGAAGGTGCCTGTGGAGAAAGGCAGACACACCAGCTGGTGCATCAGTACATTCAACATGGTGGTACTAAGCACCCCGCCCTGTGGAGTGCCATTGTCCAGGGACTTGAGAGAAGAGGCATGCCCCTGGAAGTGTACCTGGGCCCTCCTGTCATGGAGATAGGAACGAAGCCAAGCAAGCAGCCTGCCCTTAACCCCCCTGTGGGCTAAGAGTGAGAGGATGGCAGGTGCACTGGCTACATCAAAAGCTTTCTCAAGGTCGAGGAAGACAACAATATGGGCTTGGGTATCTAACCCAATGCTGGCCAGTAGGGTGGTAAAGCTTTCGAAAGTGCCCACTCCTCTGGTGAAGCCATAAAGGTGTTTATGAGGAGGGCCAAGCTTCCACCTCAGGTCCCCAAACACCATCCTTTCAAACACCTTCGAGATGCAACTGGTGAGGGAGATGGGTCTCACATTGCCAGGATCCCCAGGCCTAGGAATCGGTATGTCAGCCTCCTTCCATATGGCATGCATGACCAGAATGGCCAGACCGAGTGATCATGCCATAGGTGATACCATCATGCCCCAGTGCAGTGTCCCAATGAGATGTGAAGGCTGCCTGGAGCTCCTGGTCGGTGAAGTCTTCATCCATGACGTCTTGAGCCTGGCATGCCACCTGGATCACCATCCTCCTCCTCGGAAGGTGGATGGCTTGGAGATTCCGGAGATCCTGAGGCAGTTGAGCCATGGCCACTCTGGAGGTGAAAAAGTCTGGAAGGACTCCTGGATGATGGCTTGAAGTTCCATTGAGCCCTTCCTGTCCAGTAGGACCACGCCCAGCATCCACGACAGGAGCTGTCTGCAGGTGCCCCTGTCCTCTGCCGACGGCAGCAGGCGACAGAGGAGCGCTGAGATAATCCCGATGGTTTTCTTCAGTCGAGTGGGAAATGAGTCCATCAATACCTCTGTAGGCGTTGAGCCGGACGACACGTCGAGTCGGGGCTGATTCTCTGGGTATGTCTGGTTGGCTGTCGACACTGCAGCTGCATAAGCCAGGTACACCCTGGGTCTGGTCTGAGTGGCCATGGGCTTCTGGGTCCCCTGGTGGGGAACCTCTGCCTGACTCTGGCCACTCGCAGGAGGGGCCTGCTCTTGGGAAGAGGTCTGCTGGTGGGATGGCAAGAAATGATGGTGCCCAGCTGGGACCTGCTGGGCAGTGTTCCTGGCCAGTGGCTGCTTTTTCCAGTGATTATGTCATCCTGGCCACCATGCCGTCTGACCCCGCAGTTGACCGCGTTGCTGCAAGCCAGTGCCTGCCCCCTGATGCCACTGCTGGGAGCCCAGTGTCAGGAACTCGCTGGTATTGCCCTCCTGTGGTATCTGGGGTACTGCAGTTGGAGCCCATACTGACTGTTGCTGGGTGGTTTAAAGGCTGGGTGGCATCGGGTCGTTCCGATGATGAACCTGCTGCCAGTGCTGCACTATCACAAGACAGCTCTGGTTCTAGGCATGGTGCCTCTTTGAGCAGTTGGCACACTTGGGGTCTGGCCGAAGGGCCTCGCAGGTTGGCTGCTTGAGGATTGCAGTGCAGTCCTTCGAGTCGTGTGCCTTGCTGCACACACCACTCTTCTCTCGCTGGCAGGTGGCTGCAATATGATTGAACCCCTGACAGCTGAAGCATTGCAGTGGGCCTGACAGGTATGGTCGGGTCTTGAATCTTCCCCAGACCCCAAGGTCCAGGTGCATGGGAAGTGTACCTTTGTGGTGGATCAGCACCTGGAGGGTGGGCACCTTGTTTGCCGTGGCAGTGAGTTGCTCTGCCTTGACAATATTGGGCACTTCCAAAATGGGGTTCAGTGATAGGGGAACAGGTACGTGTAAGAACACCCCCTTGTACACCTTCTCCCAAGCAACCAGTTCCATCATGCTGGGATGCGTCACAACCAGCCCCCTCAACCCCTTGTAAGAATCTTTGTCCCGAGGAATGACCAGAACCTTGTTCCTGAGAGTGAACTCGCAGCAGAACTTGAGGTGGGGTAAACCTTCCAGATACCTCACAAACCCGTAATTGGGAACCTTGAATTTGTTGAAGGCCCTGGTTGCTTGTGCCCGAGCAGAGCAGGAATTCCTTCTTCCACGTGGAGTCAGCCAGTCCCCATCCTCTGTGGAGGCCGATGCAACTGGGGTGGGTACCTGGGATGGCTCCATCATTGCCAGTGGAGGAGCTACAGCCTCCTGGTTTCCTTCCATGACCCCCTATGGCCATCTGGGGGTGCAAGTTTTCTTGGGTAGCAGCTGCCAACTGATCTATGGTGGATCGGCAGTTACAGTAGCCTCCACTGCATCCTTGGCCTTCTTGATGGGGGCTCCCACCTGCCCCACATCGCCCTCCGACCCGTCCCCGCATTCCAATGAACATTTAGGCCGCTCTCCTGGGTCTGACATGGTGACTGTAGGTGTGGGGACAGAACCAGCAGCGGAGCTGCTGCCCGTGACCTCACAGCCGCCCACACTGGGTGCAGAGCTGTGAGGCTCAGTGCCCTGAACACAGTCCAAGGATCACTAGAAATGACCCTAATCTGTGTGTAAATAACACAGATGTATATTCACAAGTGAACACAACACACTCTCTGTTCTCCAATCTCCGTCCACACCTTTGTCGAATGTTGCACTGTGAAGTGAATAAAATGGAAATTATTATTATTAAAGATTCGCCGGTATTCTCCCGGCCCGGGCCTTTTCCAAGTGGTGGCCCGGCCTTGGCTCCCTCTTTAGGGAGTGTTCTATTCTATTCTATGTGATTCGCCGGTAATCCCGGCCCGGGTCTCTTCCATTTTGGTGACCCGGCATTGGCTCCCCGGGTAGGGAAGTGACATTTATCGTTACTTGCACCTGTGTGGCAGGTCTTCAGCAGGAAGGGGGGGGTACCTCACCGGCTCTATGGCCAGATGACGTACCAAACGTTAGTGTGCACTAACAGTGGCTGGTGTGCAGTGCAATGGAGGCCCAAAGCAGGCCCTCGCAGCAACTTCAGCGGGGGGGCGGATGACATGCAAGGACTGGAAGTAAGGTTTCCAAGTCCCTGACAGCTAAGTACACAAGATGTGCTGCCTCATTCTCTCGGGTCTGCCATACAGGGGTCATTGGGAAGTGTCTACGGCGAAGGGGCATCGTAGCCGGGCAGTCTAACAGGTAGTGCACCAAGGGCTGCAGAACCATTCAGTCACAATGGGCACAGAGCTCCTCTCGTGCCCGTTCAACAATCCGCGCAGTGGTGGGATACCCTAAGCGTAGGCGGTGGATATGCACCCTCAGTTCCCTGGACTGTGTCCGAAGACTTGGAGGGGGCACCCTGTGGGTCGCCCTGACATACCAACAGAGGCTCCGTGACTCCCCAGGGTCAGGGAATGGGCGCCTCGCCGCACCAGCAGCCAACAGCGCAATCTGGCTGAGGCTGATGGAGATCGCAGCATGTGGCTGTGCCTCAAGGGTTGCAGTCCTAGCAGCCTCATCTGCAGCATCATTGCCAGGGATACCCACATGGCTCGGGATCCAGTTGATGGTAGCCCTGCGACCCTGGGCCATGAGAGTCTGCAGGTCACCCCGGATGGATGTGATTAAGTGTATGTTGTCCTTTGGCTCTCTGTGCATAAGCGCTTGGATTGCTGCCTTGGAATCAACGTGGATGATGGGGGGATGCTGATGGTCTGCAAGAGCATGCCGCAGAGCTTGTTGGATGGCAAAGAGTTCGGCCTGGAGGATGGTGCAATGGTCTGGGAGGCGCCAACCTGCTGTCAGATTGCTGTGGAACATCCCAGCAGCTGTGCGCCCTGCCACTGGGTCTCTGGAGCCATCAGTGTAATATGGCACACACCCTGGGCCTTCCGCACCCACAATGCTAGCCGAGGCAAGGTGGTGCAGAATGTCCCGGGTGCAATGCCTCTTGCTGTCTGGTAGGGTTGTCCAGCTCACTGCAAACAGCTCTGGTGCCCAAGGGGGTGGCACCGTGTAGTTCGCTGCCAGTCTGTCGCAGCCTCCCACCTGGAGCAATGTCATGGGCAAGAGCTTCTGTGTGGCATCTGCTACCGACCACATCCATCGGCGGCCGGGATGCAGTGGAATGACCTGTCCCTGGCGGACCCGTAAATCTCTCATCAGTTTGTCAGCCCCTGGGAGTCGGAGATACTTTGCAATCCTCCTGGCAGCTACCAGTTGGATCCTGTCTTCAAGAGGCTGTAGCTGCACCTCAAGGTTCAGAGCCACTGCATTGGCCCACCTAGGAGCCCCCAGCATGGCCCGTACAGCTGTGTTCTGGATGACACAGAGGGATTTGATGTTTGTGGGTCTGGCGTGAACCAGAGCAAATGCCCCATAGTCAACGAGGGAACGTATTGCCTGGATGTAGAACAACCTCATGACCTCGAGGCTGGCCCCAACCCTATGGTTGGCCATGGCACTCAATGCCCTGACCCTCTGCAGAGCCCTCTCTTTAATGTGGCGCACATGTTTCTGGAAGGTGAGGTGCCTGTCAATGTAGATGCCAAGGTACCTATAACTGTGAACCCACTCCAGGTCGATGCCCAGGACCCGCAGCCTCTGACTGGGCACCTTGGTGCGAAGGATCATGGCTTTGGATTTTGCTGCAGATATCTTGAGTCCCAAGTGACGGCAGGTGGAAGCCAGCAGATCGAGGTCCTCCTGGGCACGCTGCAAAAGCCGGCGCTTCCTAGGTACGACAAGTGCCAGGTCATCGGCATAGCTGAGGAGGATGGTCCCTCTGGAGAAAGGCAGGCACACCAGCTGATGCATCAGTACATTGAACAGGGTGGGACTAAGCACCCCGCCCTGTGGAGTGCCGTTGTCCAGGGTCTTGAGAGAAGAGGCATGCCCCTGGAAGCGTACCTGGGCCTGCCTGTCCTGGAGATAGGAACGAAGCCATGAAAGCAGCCTGCCTTTAATCCCCCTGCGGGCCAAGAGTGAGAGGATGGCAGGAGCACTGGCTAGCTCAAAAGCTTTCTCGAGGTCAAGAAAGACAACAATGTGGGCTTGGGCGTCCGACCCAATGCCGGTCAGTAGAGTGGTAAGGCTTTCGAAAGTGCCCACTCCTCTGGTGAAGCCATAGAGGTGTTTATGAGGAGGGCCAAGCTTCCACCTCAGGCGCTCCAACACCATCCTTTCAGACACCTTCGAGATGCAACTGGTGAGGGAGATGGGTCTCACACTGCCAAGATCCCCAGGCTTAGGAATCGGTATGATGTCAGCCTCCTTCCATACGACAGGGAGTTTGCCAGCTCGCCAAGTCTGGTTGATGACTCCCAGGACAGCTGAATGTCCAGAATGGCCAGAGCAAGTGATCATGCCATAGGTGATACCATCATGCCCCGGAGCAGTGTCTCGATGAGATGTGAAGGCTGCCTGGAGCTGCTGGTCGGTGAAGTCTTCATCCGTGACATCCCCAGCCTGGCATGCTGCTTGGATCACCATCACCCTTCTAGGAAGGAGGGTGGCTTGGAGGTCCTGGAGATCCTGAGGCAGTTGAGCCATGGCCGCTCTGGAAGTGAATAGGTCCACCAGACGCTCTGCCTCCGTTGCGGGATCTGGGTGCAACCGAGCCACACTGCGACGCTGCCCATTGGCCAATCGTAACTTGGTCCAAATCTCAGATAAGGTGGAGGAGTAGCTGAAGGAGGCACACCACTCGAACCATTTAGCCTGCCGGACCCTGTGTGAGAAATGGTGTGCATGCCGCACCACTTCCCTGAGCAGACGCATGGACTCAACCGTGGGATTACGCTTGTGCATCTTGCGTACAACATTGATGCGGTGGTTCTGTTCCCTGATGTCCTCATTGTAAAACCACCAGTCACGTTTATATGACCCTCCGCCTGTAATCTTAGGTATTGCTGCCTCAGCTGCACATGTGAAGGCCACCTGCAAGCTTTGAGCCGCCTCATCTGGGTCTTCTGGAAGGGGAGACTCCGCCCACCAACGCTCAATGACCTTCTGGAAGCACTGCCAGTCGGCCTTTTTTAGATTCCATCTGGGGGTAGGTGTGGGGAGCGGGCACCGCTGGACCATCAGCGTAGTGACCACTGCAGAGTGATCACTGGTGAGACGGGGGTGGACCTCCCATCTCGCGCTCGAGAGCAACCGCCTAGAGATGAGTGTGACATCCAAGCGGCCACCATAGTGATGGGTTGGCTCACCATTATTGAGGAGGGCGATCTCAGGGACCTCCTCCAGCACAGCCGCAAGGTGCCTCCCAGCTGCGTTGGTAGGAGAGACAGAAGAATGTATTGGGTGGTGGGCATTGACATCCCCAGCCACAACAAGACCCTCCCGTGGGGCGAGTGCTGCCACCTCTGAGATGTCAAGGGTGTACCGAGAGCTTCTGTAAATATTGTAAACCACGAGAGGTCCATCCGCCAGGTGTAGGGTGACAGCCTGAACCTCTACGCCCTCCCCACAGTCGATGGGGTCAGTGGAGATTGAATGAGGGATAGTGGTCCTGACGTAGATTGCCGTGCCCCTGCCAGTCCCTTCCAGGCGTTGAAGGTAGGCAGAGAATCCCGGAATATGTGGCTGCATTTGACGTGACAAATCGTTGAGTGTTTCCTGAAACAGGAAGACATCAACCTCATCCTGAACTGCAGCTTCAATCACTAAGTGAATTTTCCGCTGCAGCCCGCAAATGTTCCACTGGAGGATCTTCAAGGGCCGCAGAGGTGGCTCACTGATTCCATCTCTGCCTGGGACTCGTCGTCCGTTGTTGGCGACTCCGGGGCCTCCTCCATCACAGACTGGAAGGACTCCTGGATGATGGCTTGAAGTTCCATTGAGTCTTTCCTGTCCAGTAGGACCACGCCCAGCATCCATGACAGGAGCTGCCTGCAGGCGCCCCTGTCCTCTGCCGACGGCAGCAGGCGACAGAGGAGCGCTGAGATGACCCCGATGGTTTTCTTCAGTCGATCCGGAAAGGATTCGACCATTACCTCTGCAGGCATTGAGCTGGACGAACCGTCGAGGCGGGGCTGGGTCACCTGGTATGTCTGGGTGGCTGTCGACACTGCAGCAGCATAAGCTGGGTGCACCCTGGGCCCAGCATGAGTGGCCATGGGCTTCCAAGTCCCCTGGCGGGGAACCTCTGCCTGTCGCTGGCCGCTCACAGGAGGGGCCTGTCCTTGGGAAGAGGCCTGCTGGCCGTATGGCAAGGAATGTTGGTGCCCAGCTGGGACCTGCTGGGCAGTGTGCCTGGCCTGTGGCTGTTTTTCCCAATGATTCTGCCTTCTTGGCCACCTTGCCATCTGACGCCGCAGTTGACCGCGCTGCTGCAAACCAGTGTCTGCCCTCTGATGCCCCCGCTGGGAGCCCAGTGCTGGGAACTCGCTGGTATTGCCCTCCTGCGGTATCTGGGGAACCATGATTGGAGCCCATGCTGACTGATGCTGGGCAGTTCCAAGGCTGGGTGGCGTCGGGGCTGTCGGGTCGTTCCGATGACGAACCTGCTGCCAGTGCTGCACCATCACAGGACAGCTCCGGTTCCAGGCATGGTGCCTCTTTGAGCAGTTGGCACACTTGGGCGCTGGCCGAAGGGCTTCGCCAGGTGGATGTTTGAGGATTGCAATGCAGTCCTTCGAGTCGTGTGCCTTGCTGCACACACCACACTTCTTCTCTCGCTGGCAGGTGGCTGCAATATGATTGAACCCCTGGCAGTTGAAGCATTGTACTGGGCCTGACAGGTATGGTCGGGTCTTGAATCTTCCCCAGACCCCAAGGTCCAGGTGCGTGGGAAGTGGACCTTTGTGGTGGATCAGCACCTGGCGGGTGGGCACCTTGTTCACCGTTGCAGTGAGTCGCTCCGCCTTGACAATATTGGGCACTTCCAAAATGGGGTCCAGTGGGAGGGGCACAGGGACGTGTAAAAGCACCCCCTTGTACACCTTCTCCGAAGCAAGCAGTTCCACCATGCTGGGATGGGTCACAACCAGCCCCTTCAACTCCTCGTAAGAGTCTTCGTCCCGAGGAATGACCAGAACCTCGTTCCTGAGAGTGAACTCGCAGCGGAACTTGAGGTGGGGGAGACCTTCCAGATACCTTACAAACCCGTAGTTGGGAACCTTGAATTTGTTGAATGCCCTGGTTGCTTGTGCCCGAGCTGAGCGGGAACTCCTCCTTCCACGTGGAGTCAACCAGTCCCCGTCCACTGTGGAGGCCAATGCAACTGGTGTAGGGACCTGGGATGGCTCCATCCTTGCCACTGGAGGAGCTACATCCTCCTGGCTTCCTTCCACGACCCCTATGGCCATCTGGGGGTGCAAGTCTTCTTGGGTAGGGGCTGCCGACGGACCTAGTGGCAGATTGGTAGGTACAGTAGTCTCCACTGCATCCTTGGCCTTCTTGGTGGGGGCTCCCACCTGCCCCACGTCGTCCTCCAACTCGTCCCCGCATTCCAAGGAACGTTTAGGCCGCTCTCCTGGATCTGTCATGGTGACTGTAGGTGTGCGGACAGAGCCAGCAGCAGCGCTGCTGCATGTGACCTCACAGCCGCCCACACCGGGTGCAGAGCTGTGAGGCTCAGAGCCCCAGTCGGGGCCCGTAGCCACCCTCTCGTGGCTCACTGCTCTGAAGCACTGAACACAGTCCAAGGATCACCAGGAATGACGCTAATCTGTGCATAAACTAACACAGATTTGCGAACACAACACACACTGTTTTCCAATCTTCGTCCAGTCGATAATCCTTATGAATTCTCCGATGTCGCTTCCTTGAATTGTGCAATGTAAAGAAAATGGAAATTATTGTTTTCCAAGTTATAACAGAACAGTATCTCAGATGATATATTTAAATATTTTAGTGTTAGTGTATTTTATTCAAACGATGATTTGCATTGTTAATGGGCTGTGTTAAATCCATTTTTTGTTAGTTTTATTTGACGATTTGTGAAAAATTTTTTTGTTAAAACTCTTAACACATGTTTTAAATGTGCTGAAGCTGGTTTTATTTATAGGGCGACTATTACAAGCTTCATAAAGATCAGTTTATGGTTTTTCACTAATATAAGAATGTAGATTTAATCTACCATGATGTAATCTAAAGCTCTTATGACTTCCTCTTCTAAACCACCCATGTCAAGACTTAAAGCACGCAGAACCGCCACCCCAGTCCCTCCCACCCTCAGTACCAACCTACCTAACCGACCCCTGACGTCTTCTAACCCTTCACAAAAATAAACTACATAGAACGCTGTGTCGTCCCCTCCACAAAAACCACACACCCCTCCCTCTACTACTCTCCTGGTTCTTATTATGGCCCCTGACGGCACGATACTATGCAAAAAACGAAACAATGTCATGCACCCTAGGCAATAATTTCAGCTTGATAAATCTATACCAAATGTTTCTCCACAAGTACATGAGGAACAAACCCTCAACAGGGGCAACGCACTTACCCACCAGTAGCCTACACAAAACCTGTATTCGATACACAAAACCCGTATTCGAATGTTTCTCCATTCCCTAACCAACAACAAGGCCCCTAGAACAATTTCACATTCCCTCAATTCAACGCCTCCATACCACTTCTTCAACCTCATATATACCTGTTCTATATTTCCCACCATCACGCCCACACGCAATACCTCCCATCTGAGAAACACACATTTAGCCCTCCGTCTTAGATCCATCAATCCCAACCCACCCTGGCACACCGGTAACATAACCTCTCTTCTTAACCAATCACAACTTAATCCCCACAAAAATTTAACCACCCTTCTCAAAATTCCCACAATCGCCGTCCCTGTAATTAGGAACACAGCCGCAACATGCCAACCCTTACTATACAATAAAACATTTACGACAATCACACGTTGGGCCAGAGTGAGATGCTGGGGTCTCAAAACACCCAGACGTCCCACGATCCTTCCTAACAACCTATCCGAGTTTTTCTCACGCACCATATCCATGTCATCCTTGTATATAATACCACAAACCTTTAGCGACACCACACACTTTTTAACAACATTACAACTCACCTTACCCCCTCCCTTTCCAAGTGCCCAACCCCATGATCATTGACTTCTCACTGTTTACCTTCATACCCGTGGCATGTTCAAACACTTGCACAACATCTTCCAATACTTTCATAGACATCCTTTCACGAACCAAAACAGTCGTATTGTCAGTGGAACGCCTTCCAACTGAACAAAAGAAATTAATGGAAAAATAAATAAATAAAGAAATAACTTAAGAAAAAATGAGAAAAATGATTTTTGAGAATTTTACTTAAAATTTAAATAAATAAAAAAAAATGGCCTTCAGTTCTTTTAGTTGGGCAGGAGTAGGTATGGCCCTGGATAGTTCCTCTGATGTTATTTATGTAGGTTATCCTGGGCAGATGGTAATCCGATGTTCTGGAATCTCCTACCACTTGGATGGAGCACAAGTAGAATAGGTAAGGGCCGGTAGAAGTAGAATAATGTTAATAAGTATTATTAACATACGTCTTGCCCCTTTATCTGGCGTCTATCCTGGAAGACCACGCCAGGAACAGAGCTGGTAAATAAGAGAAAATAAAACTGGTTACCCATAGTCATGATAATATAACATTTAAGAAAGAAAAAGAATGATAAATGCCAAAATCATTACTGGTAACCAGCAAACACTAGAATAGAACAAACAGTAATACTCCTGGTAGATCACCCTACCTGATTAGGAGAAGAGTGGAGGTGAAGTGACTCTCCAAACTTCAATCCACACCAGGTAAGGTCAATATTACCAGGAGTAGAAACTTTAACAAATCGGACACCAGGAACTAGTTTTGCCCCAGCCCGCCAGAGAGGGGGGGGGTGTGTGCGCGCGCAACGTAACTCTCTAATGGTTCCTGGTTGCCCGAACAACCTTAACCCCACTTACACCTACTTTTCCCTCACACGTATCATCTACATAACCTATTAATCCCGGCCAAAGCGTCCCGCCCTCAACCCCACCCTCACCCCGGGTACTGACAGTGTGTTCAACCATTCTATAAAAGGGGTCCTGAAAACACTCAAATAAGATCTGTTACATGGGACACCCGTGCCTGAGACCTCTACCCATCGCAAATTCCCTTCCCATACACCCATTTATTTGTACCCTCATTTTTGCTCTCCTATACAGTGTATTTACCCAATCAACTATTTCTTCCCCATAACCTTGTCTCCTAAGTATAACCTGCAGTGCATGCCTTTCCACTCTATCATAGGCTGCCTGACAGTCCAAAGCCAGTAAAGCCACCCCCTCTGCCCCCTCCTTTTGACTCCACAAAACTTCTCAGAATCCCCTGTCCTTCAATCATCGACCTTCCGGGCAGCCCAAACTGCGATTTCGAAACGACCCTCCCCACTACACATTTAACCCTATTACCTAAAATTTTTGCAAAAACCTTATAGTCCACACATAGCAATGATATTGCCCGATACTCCTGAAGGGTGGGCTGCCCCTTACCTTTCGGGACCAGCACCACAACTGCTGTAGTCTGGTTATCTCCCAACTTACCCTTCTCCTTCATACAATTAAATAACCTAACCATGAAATTTCCTATCAACGCCCAATGCTGTAAATAAAATTCCACCGGTAGACCATCAATACCTGGGGCTTTTCCCTTCCTCGTGCCCTGTAAAGCAATCTCTATTTCCTCTGCAGTAATAACCTCACCCAAAGCCGTCCTATCACTATTACCTAAATTGTACGTTGCATATGTACACACCCTGTCTAACTCCACATCACCCACACCCCCACTTGTTCAGTACTTTTCATACCACATATCCGCATGTCCCCATCGCCTCATTTACCTCTAATCTCGGGATAGCCGTCAGCGCCTGCCTTTGCTTTTGATGTCGCAACACACGCTGACGGCTTGTCTCCCCCACAAAACTTCTTCTAACCCTGCTTGCACTCTTATCACTTGAAACCGATCATTTTGCAATGTTTGCAATCTCCCTTTTATGTCAACTATTTCGTCCATGGGAAAAACACCACCAACCATCCCATGCCCATAACAACCTCTTAATCGACCCTCTAAATAATTCGCAAGCCCATATTTTAAATTGTTTATACGTTTACCCTCCCTCACATAATACTTTCTGATCCTTTCTTTAGTCACGTAATCCCACCATGTTACAATGTCATCCACCTCCTGAGCTTCCTTATAAAGCTCTTTCCAGAGAATAGAAAAACCCTCCAAACCTTCTTCATAACTCAACACACTAATGTTCAATTTCCATTAAGTCCTATATATTTCCACCAGCTCCTCCCACTCTACTTCCACCACTACAGCTCTATGATCCGACATAGCCACCTCAACGGTATTAAAAGATTTTACAACAACCCCTTGAGAAAGATACACTCTAACCTAGCTGCATATCCCCTCCTAACAAATGTATGTTCTGTTTCCCACACCCCCATTCCAAACGCATCACGTAACCTAACATCCCTCAGCAAATCCCTTAGAGTTACAAACATATGTCCTGCCCCTTTTGGTTCTACGTCAGCCGCCCTAATAACGCAATTCCAGTCACCCTTCCCCCTACTATTGCTACTTCCGGAAGTGCACACAAGAAATAGACAAGAACCTCGTACACAAAATCCTTCCTTACCTGCATGCTATTCTCCACAGGCTCATACACACTCACAAAAGATACATGCTTACCCATCCACGACCCATCTATACACAACACCCTCCCCCCTCACTTCTCTGCAAAACAAACAGGCTCGTCTCCTTTATTAAAATACCTACACCACCTTTTAAACGGGTAGTTGGCAGGGTCATTACTTGATAACCTGCTACCTCTAACACTTTACCCTCCTTGAAATTATGTTCCTGGAGGAACACAACATCCACTCTATATTTATTAAGAAACATACTCAACCATTCTCTCTTTATTCTGCTACATAAGCCATTAACATTGACAGTTATACACCAAAGGCCTTTTAAATTTTCCACCTCTGCCTCTTCTCCTCACTCTTTTCACCACTAGAATTAGTATTTCTGTATGTTATCTTCACAATACTTCTTTCCCCCCTCCCTTCTTCCAATGTCTCCTATCATGACCTCCCCCATCGCCACCTCTTTCCTCTCCTACCACCCCAGTCTGCTTCCCAGACCTCTGCGCTGGCGTCAGTACATCATCCGAGTCTGACGTAGCTGCCCGTTTCCTTGTTACAATCATGTCCCCCATAACATGGTCTGGGGAAGCCTCACGGTGAACCTCAACATCCACCTTACAATGATTTATTAATTCCACTGACTTCTCAGTCACATCATCAATCCCCAAATTCTCATATCGTTGATAAGCTGGAAGCGATAACTCTCCAGCTACTTTTTGCTCAGATGTAACGTCCTCCTCAGGCGGTGACAAGGTCTTCAAAACTTCCTCCAATTCTTCCTCTATTTCCAACACCATCCCTGCAGAAGTCACTGAAGGAGATTCTGGGGCAGGGAACTGAGGGGGAGGACTCACTCCCAGTCCTAAAAGCTTGCTCCACCATCTCACTCTACAAACGACCACGCCCTCCCTCAGGTGATTGATCCTCACCTGCTGCAGCTATGTGGTCATACTCACCACATAGGCGACACGTACGCCTTTGCCTGGGATACAAAACCATCACCTGTGTCTTGAATTCTTGAAGATAAACGTAAGACGGTATGGGATGTCTCAATGTCATTTTAAGGTTAAAAGCACCTTCTGACAAACCTGTGTAGGCGCCCGCTACCCACATACCATACTGGGCAAAATGAACTGTCCCATATTTCTCGAAGACTTTTCTAATATCAGCTTCATCCGCCTCAAAGGGAACGTTACGTAACTTTATCCAGGTATAATGCCTGGAAACATAACTCATTCTCACACGTACAGCAGGTGTAGCATCAAGACTCACGTCTTGGAAACGATTAACCAACGATTCATATACCGTTGCAGTGAGCAGTTTCACGAAGATTCTATGAGCTCCATTTAAAGCCACTCCATATAATTCTCCATCTTGAATTCCATACGTCTCTCTGATGATCTTGGGTAAGAGAAACTGCGCTGAACTAAGCTCAATACCAACAGTATTAATCCAGCGTCTATGACAAACCGCCATGTTGACAGCAGTAATTTTCCTGACATATCGTGGGTGATGAGGGGGAAAGGGGTTAGTGAATGCGAAGGCGCGTTCTTGCGATAACGTTTTATCGTACGGAACAGGTGGGATCAGGTATTTTCGGAAGGATTTAGGAGGCTAACGTTAGAAATCCTCATGAATCAGTGAATGAATATGAATGTACGAATGGTAAGGTTCTTTTTATTTATGGGATTTAAATTGGTTGAGTGTAAGTCAGTGGGTAATAGCGGGCTCGTCTCCTGGGGGAGGATGAGAGTGTGGTGAATGTTGGTATGGATTGTGTTTCCTGGTTGTCATGGATGTGTGGTTGTGGAGCTTTAAGAGCTCGTTGATACTTATTGTTACTTTTGTTTAATGAATGAAAGTGCAACCCAGAAGGTTTTGTCATATATTTGGAGGTGTTCCTGTCTTGTAATGACCCGATTCTTGAGTCATATGTTTTTAATGGTATATGTAATTGGTTATGTTTATTATCGGTTATGGGGTCATGATATGTGTTAGATTTTTGTAGATTAAAATATTTTTATATACTCTTTTGTTTGTGTACATGTATGCATATGCATGGGTATTCCTTTTTTTGTGAAATCAGGTTTTTCTTTTGTGTTACTCTTGTGTTACCCCAATGGAAATAAGTCACTCTGTCTGACTTTTTTGGGTTATCCCAGGTTCTCTACACATATGCTGCTATGTATGATAATTCTATGTAACTGTATTTGTGTATACCTGAATAAACTTACTTACTTACTTACTTACTTACTAAATATCGTTTTGAGCCTTTGTTAAATGTTAGGCACTAGTACATTCCTAATATGGGTATGTTAATGTTGTTTTAAAGTTATATGTGATAGGTTAGCACTCTGTTACTGGTAGTTGTTTTGAGACTTTTGTTGTAAGCTTTTGTTTATGTATTGTCATTTTTTCAGAGAGGTTATAGAGCCATTGTTCTGCGAAGTTTATGTTGTTATGTTTTTATGTCTGTTTATATTCTGGAATTATGTACTGTTGTACTGTTTTTAAATAAAATATATATAACAAAATATATGAGACTCACCTGACCCACCTGACTCACCTAACTCACCTGACCCACTTGACTCACCTGACCCTCCTGACTCACCTGACTCACCTGACTCACCTAACCCACCTGACTCACCTGACCCACCTGACTCACCTGACCCTCCTGACTCACCTGACTCACCTGACTCACCTGACCCACTTGACTCACCTGACCCACCTGACTCACTTGACTCACCTAACCCACCTGACTCACCTGACTCACCTAAGTCACCTGACTCACCTAAGTCACCTGACTCACCTAAGTCACCTGACTCACCTAAGTCACCTGACTCACCTAAGTCACCTGACTCACCTAAGTCACCTGACTCACCTAAGTCACCTGACTCACCTAAGTCACCTGACTCGCATGACCCTGCTGACTCACCCGACTCACCTGACCCACCTAACTCACCTGACCCACTTGACTCACCTGACCCACCTGACTCACCTGACCCACCTGACTCACCTAACCCACCTGACTCACCTGACTCACCTGACCCTCCTGACTCATCTGCCCCCCCTGACTCACCTGACCCTCCTGACTCACCTGACTCACCTAGCTCACCTGACTCACTTGACTCACCTGACCCACCTGACTCACCTGACCCACATGACTCACCTAACCCACCTGACTCACCTGACTCACCTGACCCTCCTGACTCACCCGAACACCATTACTATAACGACCTCTAATTTAATGCAAAAAAATTACTGGCATGGTCTACCCAGTTTTGATTTAATTATACTTAATTATTTAATTATATTTAATTATGTTTTAAGGATTATTCCCAGCTCCTGGGCTCTTTTGAGATCCTAGTTGTTTACCTGTTCGGCTTTCCAATTGTTGTTCTATAGCTCTGGGGCCTCTTGAATGGGCGACTACTTCGTATAGATGAGTTGGAATATAGTTCCAAGGTATATAGAAGGATTGTAACAAGACGATTGTAAACAAACCAGGGTACGGGTGGGGTTAGTTTTACGTACCGCGGTTAATGTAGAACGGTGGTTTATGTCGAGCTATGGTTTATGTAGATGGAGTTGTGGTTTATGTAGATGGAGCTGTGGTTTATGAAGAGGGAGCTGTGGTTTATGTTGATGGAGTTGTGGTTTATGTAGATGGAGCTGTGGTTTATGTTGATGGAGCTGATGTTTATGTTATGGAGCTGTGGTTTATGTAGGTGGAGCTGTGGTTTATGCAGATGGTTCTGTGTTTTATGTAGAGGAGGCTCTGGTTTACGTGGATGGAGCTGTGGTTTATGTTGATAGGGCTGTGGTTTATGTAAATAGAGATGTGGTTTATGTAGATGGAGCTGTTGTTTATGTAGATGAAGATGTGGTACATGTAGATGGAGCTGTGGTTTATGTAGATGGGGCTGTGGTTTATGTAGATGGAGCTGTGGTTTATGTTGATGGAGCTGATGTTTATGTTATGGAGCTGTGGTTTATGTAGGTGGAGCTGTGGTTTATGCAGATGGTTCTGTGTTTTATGTAGAGGGGGCTCTGGTTTACGTGGATGGAGCTGTGGTTTATGTTGATAGGGCTGTGGTTTATGTAAATAGAGATGTGGTTTATGTAGATGGAGCTGTTGTTTATGTAGATGAAGATGTGGTACATATAGATGGAGCTGTGGTTTATGTAGATGGGGCTGTGGTTTATGTAGATGGAGCTGTAGTTTATGTAGATGGAGCTGTGGTTTATGTAGATGGAGCTGTGTTTTATGTAGATGGAGCTGTGTTTTATGTAGATGGAGCTGTGGCTTATGTTGATGGAGCTGTGGTTTATGGAGATGGAGCTGTGGTTTATGTTGATGGAGCTGTGGTTTATGTAGATGGGCTGTGGTTTATGTAGATGGAGCTGTGGTTTATGTAGATGGAGCTGTGTTTTATATATATGGAGCTATGGTTTATGTAGATGGAGCTGGGTTTATGTAGATGGGGTTGTGGTTTATGTAGATGGAGCTGTGGTTTATGTTGATTGGGCTGTGGTTTAAGTAAATGGAACTGTGGTTTATGTAGATGGAGCTGTGTTTTATGTAGATGGAGCTATGGTTTATGTAGATGGAGGTGTGGTTTATATAGATGGGACTGTGGTTTATGTTGATGGAGCTGTCGTTCATGTAGATGGGGCTGTGGTTTATGTTGACGGAGATGTGGTTTATAGATGGGGCTGTGGTTTATGTTGATGGAGCTGTGGTTTATGTAGATGGGACTGTGGTTTATGTAGATGGAGCTGTGGTTTATGAAGATGGGGCTGTGGTTTGTGTAGATGGGGCTGTGGTTTATGTAGATAGGGCTGTGTTTTATGTAGATGGAGCTGTGGTTTATGTAGATGGAGCTGTGGTTTATGTTGATAGGGCTGTGGTTTATGTAACTGGAGCTGTGGTTAATGTAGTTGGAGCTGTGGTGTATGTAGATGCAGCTGTGGTTTATGTTGATAGGGCTGTGGTTTATGTAGATGGACCTGTGATTTATGTAGATGGAGCTGTGGTTTATGTAGATGGAGCTGTGGTTTATTGAGATGGAGCTGTGGTTTATGTAGATGGAGCTGTGGCTTATGTAGACGAAGCTGTGGTGTATGTAGATGCAGCTTTGGTTTATGTAGATGGAGCTGTGGTTTAAGTAGATGAAGCTGCGCTTTATGTAGATGGAGCTGTGGTTTATGTAGATGGAGCTGTGGTTTATGTAGATGGAGCTGTGGTTTATGGAGATGGAGCTGTGGTTTATGTAGATGGAGCTGTGGCTTATGTAGACGAAGCTGTGGTGTATGTAGATGCAGCTTTGGTTTATGTAGATGGAGCTGTGGTTTATGTAGATGGAGCTGTGGTTTATGTAGATGGAGCTGTGGTTTATGTAGATGGAGCTGTGGTTTATGGAGATGGAGCTGTGGTTTATGGAGATGAAGCTGTGGTTTATGTAGATGGAGCTGTGGTTTATGTAGATGGAGCTGTGGTTTCTGTAGATGGAGGTAAGCTGGTGCTTCTGTCACAGTTATAAGGTACAAGTGCTAGGCATCTTGCACGCCATTATGTTCAAGGAACACTGGGGTTAGTATGACAAGACTTAATTGGTACCTAGGTGTTAGTGGACTGGTGTGGGTCACATCCTGGGTGTTAGTGGACTGGTGTGGGTCGCATCCTGGGTGTTAGTGGACTGGTGTGGGTCACATCCTGGGTGTTAGTGGACTGGTGTGGGTCACATCCTGGGTGTTAGTGGACTGGTGTGGGGTCACATCCAGGGTGTTAGTGGACTGGTGTGGGTCACATCCTGGGTGTTAGTGGACTGGTGTGGGTCGCATCCTGGGTGTTAGTGGACTGGTGTGAGTCATATCCTGGGTGTTAGTGGACTGGCGTGGGTCACATCCTGGGTGTTAGTGGACTGGTGTGGGTCACATCCTGGGTGTTAGTGGACTGGTGTGGGTCACATCCTGGGTGTTAGTGGACTGGAGTGGGGTCACATCCTGGGTGTTAGTGGACTGGTGTGGGTCACATCCTGGGTGTTAGTGGACTGGTGTGGGGTCACATCTTGGGTGTTAGTGGACTGGTGTGGGTCACATTCTCGGTGTTAGTGGACTGGTATGGGTCACATCCTGGGTGTTAGTATACTGGTGTGGGTCGCATCCTGGGACAAAACTGACCTAATTTGCGGGAAATCCTCAGCATAACAAGCGGCTTTCTATATAGTAGTATGTCACTGATGTCAGCTATTATCTGTATACCTTGTACATGTACTGGTATACCTTGTACATGTACTGGTATACCTTGTACATAAGAACATAAGAACATAAGAAAGAAGGAACACTGCAACAGGCCTACTGACCCATGCGGAGCAGGTCTATGTCCCCCCCGGATTAGCCCAATGACCCACCCAGTCTGATCATCTCCACTCAAGGATGGAGCACTGCACCAGACCCAGCAGCACAAGCTAGTCAGGTCCAACTCACACCCACCCACACCCACTCATGTATTTATCTAGCCTATTTTTATAACTACACAACGTTTTAGCCTCAATAACTGTACTCGAGAGTTTGTTCCACTCATCCACAACTCTATTGCCAAACCAGTGCTTTCCTACATCCTTCCTGAATCTGATTTTTTTCCAACTTGAAACCATTGCTGCGAGTCCTGTCTTGGTTGGAAATTTTTAGCACGCTATTTACATCCCCTTTATTTATTCTTGTTTTCCATTTATACACCTCGATCATATCCCCCCTAATTCTACGCCTTTCGAGAGAGTGCAAATTCAGGGCCTCAGTCTATCCTCATAGGGAAGATTTCTGATACACGGGATCATCTTTGTCATCCTCCTTTGTACGTTTTCCAGAGCATTTATATCCATTCTGTAATACGGTGACCAGAACTGAGCAGCATAGTCTAAATGAGGCCTAACCAAGGATATATAGAGTTGAAGAATAACCTGAGGACTTCTATTATTTATACTTCTAGATAAGAAGCCAAGAATTCTGTTAGCTTTATTGCGAACACTAATGCACTGTTGTCTTGATTTTAGATTACTGCTAACCAGAACTCCTAAATCCTTTTCGCAATCAGAAGTATTAAGATCTACATTTAGTTTATATGTGGCATGGTTATTTAACTATCCAACATTTAGAGCTTTGTATTTGTCAATATTAAACTGCATCTGCCACTTCTCCGACCATTGCATCAGTCTATTCAAATCATCCTGGAGTGCTCTAGTGTCCTCATTAGAATGAATTGGACGGCTTATTTTGGTGTCATCAGCAAATTTGCTTATGTCGCTATTTATTCCCTCATCTATGTCGTTTATATAAATTGTGAACAACAACGGGCCCAACACTGACCCCTGAGGAACACCGCTTGTGACGTGCCCCCATTCTGATTTCTCCCCATTTATGCAAACTCTCTGCTGCCTATTTGTCAGCCATGCCTCTACCCAGAAAAAAATTTCTCCTATTCCGTGTGCCTTAAGTTTCCTTAACAGCCTCTGGTGTGAAACTCTATCGGTGTCGGGTTTACAGCATTGTTTCCGCGCAGTGTTTTGCAAGGTCATTTATTAGACTCATCTAGTATCTCAACAGCTGAAACATGTGCTGTCCTCACTGTACCTCATCATTTTTCGTAGTCTTGGACTCCCTTAGTGCTTCGCAAGCTGTCATAAATCTAACTCGACTCACGAAATCGTAATGGTCCAGTGGCTAACGCGACGATCTGGAGTTTTGAGACTCTCTGACCGCGGGTTCAAATCCTGCCCGTGGTATGGTTTGTTATAAATCTAATTCCCCTCATCCCTTAGTTCTTCGTATACAACTTTAATTTCACTGCATTTCTAGCAAAAACAAATCAATCGTTTTCTGTTGGGTATCTGGGCATGTTGATATTCCGGCCAATGAACAAGGGGACATTAGCGCTGTAGTTCTCGCTCTGTGCAGACACAGCTGCTCTCTACATCTCAGTGCCTTGCGATCCCCGTGTTTTGGGAGAGGCTCTCTACATTTGTGTGGTACCTGGATCTTCATCTTCGCCTTCAACATCAGGATTTGGTGCGTCGTTGGCTGCCTTCCCTAGGGCAGGCTGTCTCCCTCAGCACTACTGCTGAACTCAAGATTGCTGGACCAACGTCTTCACTCTCACCAATAGGATTTGTGCGTCGCTGGCAACCTTCCAAAAGGTTGGGAGTCTCCCTATGCACTCTTATTGGCTGATTGAAGCAACCACACCTCTGCTGAGTGTGTCACGTGCACTACACCCATGTTGGGCCGCCTCTCCTCGCCGCTCAGGGCATGCACAGTGCTCCATCGGCGACAGTTCACCTCTACATTTCAGTGTTTTGTTGACGCCTCCATCGACAGCTCTCTGCAGAAAACTAAGTGCGTGTGTCTCTTACGCATGTACTTGCCCTGCTGAGTTTCTTTGTAGATAGGCCGATTATTATGTATTTTGACGCTGCCACTAGCCTTGTAACATATAGCTTACCTTGTTGTTGCCTTGTTGCCCACTATGCGAACTGTTCCCTTCTCTTAAACTATTCTAAATCTGATAAGGCTACCATCGACTGCCCAAAAATCCTGTTCAGCATCACCCAGATCCCTCTTCTCAGTGTATTCTCTACCAACTCTGGATTTAAGGTTCGTCTTGATCCTACCTCCTACGAAACTTTCTGCTCTAAACCTATCAGATCAAAACTCTTTGACGCAGGTTTCACCATCAACTGGACCCCTGAGCATCGCGCCAGGAGCACATTTGTTGCTAAACATGTTGACAACTCTATATTGACTGCATACCAAAACAACCAGACTGACTTAATACATGACATTGCCAGCAACAATGACGTTACTGTCGAGGATATATACAGACCTTCCAACTCTCACACTCTCAAAATACGCTGCTCCACTCCTGACGAAGCTTCTCACCTCCTGCAACATGGCATCCGTGCCATGATATACCTAATCCCAAACACTTCCCTCTTCACTCCAAACTACATTCCTATTCTTCAATGCCTAAAATGCTATGAATATGGTCACGAAAAAACCAGCTGCTCTAAGAAACAGATATGCTCTAAATGCTCTTCCCCTGACCACTACTGGACCAACTGCTCCAACCCTTTAAAATGCCCCAACTGCCAACAACCCCACCCTGACACCTCATTCCAATACCAAAAACGCAAGGACTACACTCTCAGTCTTCGTGCCGATAATGCTGCTAACTCTCCTAACCCTTTCTCTTCCCAACCACAGCCTACTCGTTCTTCTGACAACTTCCTTTCTCTACCCCCAGCAACCCCCATCCTCCCCCTCCACCTCCACCACCTACGCTAGCACCAGAGGCCTCGCCACTTCCCTACCCTCACACAGCTACCAACTCAACAAATAACATGATCTCCACAATTGTACACCTCTCTGTCCTGCTTCCCAAATATTATGAAACTGACCTCCCCAAGCTTTTAAATGGTCTCCTCGCAGCAAATGGCCTAACACAGTACAGTTCATTTAGCGTGTCAGCGTGCCTCGTTGTGCTCCGTGTTTTCTAGTGTTTTCACGGTCGCTCTTACGTGCTAGAACTTTAATTTGTGCCATCAATCCTATACGATACATCCCTCTAGCGCCTGGAACCAATCTTGGGCGGAAAACATTATATACTGAGTCAAAAAAGGAGAATTTTTTTTTTATATTTTATTTAAAACCAATACAGTTTAACATAAAAATAAAGAAACAGTATGGAACCTAATCAAATTAACTGACAAACGGATTGTACTTACATGCTCGCAAGATATTACAACAAAAACTTACAGCAAGAACATAACTAAAAACAAAATTACATGTCACAGGGTCATGAATTGACATATATACAAAACCTTGCATATATATAAATTGTACATATAAATGACATCTGACAAAGGTTCAATACACTTGAACATAAAATATACAAAGAAGTTATATCAGTTAAATCCCATCCTTCACATTAATCAAAAAACCAAAACCTAACATCATAATCTGACTAGATAATCTACATACTATCCCTAACAATACAGCTGAACATATCCCAACATACAAATAAACAGAAAAGAATACAGCTTAGAACACAATAACAAGCTCTATACTGTTACAATACACCCATATACAAATTTCAGACAAATGGACTACGTCACTAAACTGTCTAGATATGTCTGTATACCATACAGACTAAAACTTAACATCAAGAACTTGCATGAACACCAAACCGGTATCAGGGTACAGACCTTAATTATAAACTTTAAAAAGAATCAATCATGCGTATATAAAGTATTACATAACGTCTGACCCATGACAAAGGCTCAATACAATAGAAAGAGATATATATTTATATATATACACATACACACCCACTCACCCACACCCACATCCACACACACACCCACACGTACACAAAAATTTTCACAAAATCACATTAATCATATGCACTGTATGCACAATGCAAAACAGGATATAAGTATCTCTCATCGTGCAAAAACACAACACGTAACATAAATACAAACTAAAACACACTGCATGTCGCAAATAACTTATTTCTCAAGAATCATGTTATACAAGACTGATACACATCATAATTATACATAAAAAATCTACTATATTATACCTACATACTGAAAAGTGTTATATCTACCATAACGAGACCTTGAGCTCTACATCCACACTTGGATGCCATAAAGTCCCCATGAAAACCAGGAAACCATTCCAAACCCACATTCACAACACTCTCACGACCCCCCCCCCCAGGGAGGCGAGCCCGCTGTTGCCCCCTGACTCCCTCCAACCTATGAAAACCCCTTCACTCACTCATATCCAATCACAGATTTACGAGAATCCCTAACGTTAGCATTCTATACCCCTCTGAGAAAGCCTGATCCCACCTCCTCCCATACAAATCTCTGTTACGACACCTCGTACTATAGAACGTTACCGCAAGAACCTTTCTTCTCTCCTCACTATCCCCTCTCCCCCTCATCACCCACGACATATATATATAATCTACCATGATATAATCTAAAGCTCTTATGACACCCTCGTCTAACCCACCCATATCTAGACTTAAAGCACGCAAAACCGACACCCCACGGCCCCCCACCCTCTGTACCAACCTACTTAACCAGCACCTGACCTCCTCTAGCCCTTCACAAAAGTAAACTACATGGAACGCTGTCTCATCCCCTCCACAGATACCACACCCCCCACCCTCTACAACCTGTCTGTTTCGTAATATATCACCAGACGGAAGGATCCCATGCAGAAAACGAAACATCACCTCACGCGCCCGAGGTTTTAACTTCAATTTACTAAATCTAAACCAAATACTCTTCCACGCATACATGGGGAACAAACCCTCAACTGGGACAACGCACCTACCTACAAGTAACCTACACAAAACGCTTATACGAACCTTTCTCAGTTCCCTAACCAACATAACAGCCCTCAAAACTATTTCACATTCCCTCAACTCCATTCCTCGATACCACATACCCAGCCTGTCGTGTATCCTTCCCAAACGCCCCGCGTTCACACCCTCACGCAACACTTCCCATTTAATGAACACACATTTAGCCCTCCGTCTCAAATCCAACAACCCCAACCCCCCCTGACTTACAGGTAACATTACAACCTCCCTCCGTAACCAATCACAATGTGAACCCCATAAAAATTTGTACACCCGTCTTAGTATCCCCGCAATCGCTGTCCCTGTAATTGGGAACACAGCTGCAACATACCAAACCTTACTATACAATAAAATGTTCACGACTATCACTCGCTGTATCAGAGTTAGGTGCTGGGGTCTCAGAACACCTAGACGCCCCACGATCCTTTCCAATAACCTATCCGAATTTTCCTCCCGCGCGGCAACCATGTCATCCCTATAAATAATACCACAAATCTTTAAAGACACCGCCCATTCTTTAACAACATTACATCTCCCCCCCACACCCCCCACCCAAGAACCCAACCCCATGCACCTTGACTTCGCACTATTTACCTGCATACCCGTGGCACTTCCAAATAATTGCACCACCTCGTCCAACACACTCATTGACATCCCTGCACGAATGAGAACAGTGGTGTCGTCAACATATCCAATTAACCCCGGCCAGGCCCTCCCACCCCCCACACTTCCCGCACATGGCGTACATAATCTACGGTCAACCATTCTATAAAAGGGGTCCTGGAAACACGCAAACAATATTTGGGACATGGGGCATCCCTGTCTAAGGCCTCTTCCCATTGCAATTTCCCTCCCCATACACCCATTAATCTGTATCCTCACTTTCGCCCCCTTGTACAACGTATTTACCCACTCGACTATTTCCTCCCCAAAACCCTGTCTCCTAAGTATAACCTGCAAAGCTCCCCTTTCCACTCTATCATATGCTCCCTGCCAGTCTAGAGCCAACAAAGCCGCCCCTCCACCCCCACCCTTAGCTTCCACAAAACTTCTCAGTATCCCATGTCCTTCAATCATCGACCTTCCCGGCAACCCGAACTGAGATTTTGACACCACCCTCTCCACTACACATTTGAACCTATTACCTAAAATTTTTGCAAACACCTTATAGTCTGCACACATCAGTGATATGGCTCGGTACTCCCGAAGGGTGGGCTGCCCCTTGACCTTCGGGACCAACACTACTACTGCTGTTTCCTGCTTCTCCCCCAACTTACCCTTCTCCTTCATACTATTAAATAACCTAACTATAAATTCCTTTATCAACGCCCAATGTTGTAAATAAAATTCTACCGGGAGACCATCAATACCGGGAGCTTTCCCCTTCCTCATTCCCCTTAACGCATTCTCTATTTCCTCTGCCGTAATCGTCCCACCTAAAGCCTTTCGATCACTATTTCCTAAATTACACGTCACATACGTACACACCTTGTCCAATGCCCCGTCACCCACCCCCCCACTGTTCCAGTATTTCCCGTACCAAGCCTCCGCATACGCACACATCCCCTTCGTGGTTCGTATCTCCTGCCCTACTCTATAATTCCCAACCATCTCCGTTACCTCTAAACATGGTATAGCCGTCAGCGCCTGCCTTTGCTTTTGATGCCGCAAAACACACGCTGACGGCTTGTCGCCCCAAAGCACTTCCTCCACCCCTGCCTGCATCCTTACAGCTTGAAACCTTTCATTTTGCAACACCCTCAACCTCCCCTTTATTTCAGCTATTTCATCCATAGGAAAATTATTCCCACCCACCCCCCTCCCATAGCAACCTCTTAACCTATCCTCTAAATAGTTAGCCAGTCCATATTTTAAATTATTAATACGTTTTCCTTCTCTCACATAAAACTTTCTAATCCTTTCCTTTGCGACACTATCCCACCATGTCACAATGTCATCCACTCCCTGTTCTTCCACACTAAGCTCCCTCCATAGGACTGAAAACCCCTCCAACCCCTCCTCATCTCCTAACACACTTATATTTAATTTCCAATAACTTCTATATATGTCCGCGAGCGTCCCCCACCCAACCTCCACCACCACTGCCCTATGATCTGACATTGTAGTCTCAACAGTACTGAAAGATTTCACGTCCACTCCCTGAGAAAGGTACACTCTATCTAGTCTCGCAGCATAACCACTCCTAACAAACGTATATTCAGTCTCCCACACCGCTCCCCCAAAGGCATCACGTAACCTAACATCCCTTAATAAATCCCTAAGAGCCACAGACATATATCCAGCTCCTCTTGGGTCCACATCAGCCACCCTGATTACACTATTCCAGTCCCCACCAACTATCGCCACCTCTGGCAGTGCACTTAAGAAAAACACAAGATCCTCACACACAAAATCATTCTTTACCTTTATGTTATTTTCTGCCGGCGCATACACACTCACAAAAGACACACGCTTACCCATCCACCACCCATCCACACGCAACACCCTCCCTCCCCCTCCTCCCTCGCTTCTCTGCAAAACAAACGGGCTCGTCTCCCTTATTAAAATTCCCACACCACCTTTTAGACGGGGAGATGGCAGGGTAACTACCCGAAATCCTGCCACCTCCAACACCCTACCCTCTTTGAAATTGTGCTCCTGCAGGAACACAACATCCACTCTAGATTTATTCAGAAAATTACGAAACCAATCTCTCTTCATACCGCTACATAACCCATTAACATTTACAGACATACACCTAAGGCCTATTAAAGTTTCCACCCCTGCTTCCTCTCATCACTCTTTACAACTCCAGAGCTTGAATTTACGTTCAACACCTTCAGAGTGCTCTCTTTCCCTCCCCCCTTCTTCCGGTGCCTCCTATCATGGCTACCACCACCTACACCACTACCTTCACACTTGACCTCAGTCTTTTTCCCAGTCCTTTGTGCAGGCGTAAGGACGTCATCAGAATCTGATGTAGCCGCCCTCTTTCTCGTGACAGTCATGTTACACATATCTTGATCAGATGTTACCTCTCGATGAACCTCCACCTCCACCTGAGAATGGTGTAATGAGTCAATGGATGACTCCAAACCACCATCACGTCCCAAATTATCATGTCTCAGACTTTCTGGAAGCGACGATTCTCCAAAGACACCACGCTCAGATGTAACATCCCTCTCTGGTGGTGACAACGTCTTCAACACCTCCACCAATTCCTCCTCAATCTCAAGAACCTTCTCTTGTACTTGCTGCTCCTCCTTATCCACAGGAGACGACACCTGATCAGGCAGTTGGGGGCGGGACTCCAACTCACCACCAGTCCTGTGTGCCCGATCCACTATCTCGCTCCACAAAACACCACGCCCTCCATCCGATGTTTGTTCCTCACCTGTCACCTTTGAAGCAGGGGCTCCGACGTCCACCACAGGTCCAGGCACATGTCTTCGCTTGTCACAGGTCGCCGCTATGTGATCATACTCACCACATAGGCGGCACATACGTCTTTGTCCTGGGTACATTACCATTACCTGCGTCCTGAAATCTTGTAGGTACACATAGGATGGTATTTGGTGCCTCAAAGTCATTTTGAGGTTGAAAGAACCCTCTGGAAAACCAGCATAGGCTCCTGCCGCCCACGTACCATGTTGAGCATAATGCACCGTCCCATACTTCTCAAAAACTTTCCTTATATCTGCCTCGTCCGCCTCAAAGGGAACGTTGCGTAACTTGATCCACGTATAATACCGTGAAACATCTATCATTCTTACAGTGACAGCTGGTGTGACGTTAAGACTCACGTCCTGAAACCTGGTGATTAACGATTCATAAACCGTTGCTGATAGCAGTTTGACGAAAATTCGTTGTCCTCCGTTCAATGCTACACCATACAAGTCACTATCTTGTACTCCATAAGTCTCCCGTATGATCTTTGGCAATAAGACTTGCGCAGAACTGGTCGTTATCGTTCCTTTAAGTAGCTCGATGCCTACAGTATTTATCCTTCGTCTCAGACTAACCGCCATCTTGACGATCACAGTGCACCTAAGTTGTTAGCCGAGGTGTGACAGCACCACTTCACACCACTGCAGCCAGGTAACTGACAAGGGCGCTCGCCTACACACAGCAGAGGGGTGCAGAGCACTACCGCACACTACCGTGGTCAGGCAGCGAATGAAAAGGAGAATTAGTGTGCACTACCTAGCAGAGTTTACTGCCAGAGGGGAATCATAGGCCTAGTGTGCCGTGTGCAAAATAATAATAATAGAACTTTTCTTTGTCAGAGGAAAGAAAGTCTCCCTGATAACATTGTGTATACACAGTGTATAGTGTATACTACAGTGGCTCCCTAGTATATAGATGATAAAGGCTAAAGTGTCATTTGAAAACAGGTGAATTTGTAAATGAAGTGATAAGCCTATAGAGGCAGGTGCCAGAAGTCGCCAGAAACTTACCACAGGTCAGCTGTTTTAATAATCTTCCTGGCTTGCTAGTGTACTTGCATATAATCTAGTGATACCAGTGAATAGCAGAATACAGTATTATAATTATAATGGTACTTAGTGTAGTGGAGTGACTTTCATTAGTTTCTTTTTTCTTGAAATACCAGACGTTACTGTGAATTTCATATAACCTGTAGTTACCAGCGGTCGCAATATACACAACGAGAAGCAATTATTACTACAGAAAAAGCGTCTGTCCTCCAAAAATTTCCACCAGTCAACTATAGTGATAATATAGCTTTTGTTGTGGTGGAGACGGAAAAAAAAACTAGAAAAGCTAGATACAGTGATCGATAAACAAGGGTTGAGGCTAGACCGTTCGTCATTGTAGGAGCTGCCAGAAATCACCGGCTCTTCAACACGCAAGTTATACTTTTGTATCAATCAATTCACATATTACTCGGGTAGATAATTTCCAGTAGATCCTTCATGTGTTAGCCCAAATCACCGACCAGTATGTTTTAAATAAGTGACCCACTGATCAGATCAGGCTTGTTCCGAACCCTTGACTGGTCGAACCCTTGACTGGTCGAACCCTTGACTGGTCCGAACCCTTGACCGGTTTCATACGGATTCGTTGGACAATAAAGCAGACTGTAAACGGATGGAGTCGTAGGCGCCCTTATCAAACACAAACAATAAATATAAAATCAGGATCGTACACCGGTAAGCTGTCCTAATATACAAGTACAGTTAGAAATAGAAATACAAATAGCTAGAGTTTGTAGATGAATGGTTCAGAGAACCGACATGTTGATAAATTAGACACATGTGCAACTCTTGGGTATCTTTATTGAGGAAACGCTTCGCCACACAGTGGCTTCATCAGTCCATACATAGGAGAAACTTGAAGAACAGGAGGAGAATGAGGTAATCAGTCCCTCAACCTTGAGTCGATGTGTTCAGTCCATCAATCTTGAGATTGATCACCACCCATCTAAAAACCCATCAATTACACAACCCAGGGCAACATGGGTTTAGAACAGGTCGCTCCTGTCTGTCTCAACTATTGGATCACTACGACAAGGTCCTAGATGCACTAGAAGACAAAAAGAATGCAGATGTAATATATACAGACTTTGCAAAAGCCTTCGACAAGTGTGACCATGGCGTAATAGCGCACAAAATGCGTGCTAAAGGAATAACAGGAAAAGTTGGTCGATGGATTTATAATTTCCTCACTAACAGAACACAGAGAGTAGTAGTCAACAGAGTATAGTCCGAGGCAGCTACGGTGAAAAGCTCTGTTCCATAAGGCACAGTACTCGCTCTCATCTTGTTCCTCATCCTCATATCTGACATAGACAAGGATGTCAGCCACAGCACCGTGTCTTCCTTTGCAGATGACACCCGAATCTGCATGACAGTGTCTTCCATTGCAGACACTGCAAGGCTCCAGGTGGACATCAACCAAATCTTTCAGTGGGCTGCAGAAAACAATATGAAGTTCAACGATGAGATATTTCAATTACTCAGATATGGTAAACACGAGGAAATTAAATCTTCATCAGAGTACAAAACAAATTCTGGCCACAAAATAGAGCGAAACACGAACGTCAAAGACCTGGGAGTGATCATGTCGGAGGATCTCACCTTCAAGGACCATAACATTGTATCAATCGCATCTGCTAAAAAAATGACAGGATGGATAATGAGAACCTTCAAAACTAGGGATGCCAAGCCCATGATGACACTCTTCAGGTCACTTGTTCTATCTAGGCTGGAATATTGCTGCACACTAACAGCACCTTTCAAGGCAGGTGAAATTGCTGACCTAGAAAATGCACAGAGAACCTTCACGGCGCGCATAACGGAGATAAAATACCTCAATTACTGGGAGCGCTTGAGGTTCCTGAACCTGTATTCCCTGGAATGCAGGCAGGAGAGATACATGATTATATACACCTGGAAAATCCTAGAGGGACTAGTACCGAACTTGCACACGAAAATCACTCACTACGAAAGCAAAAGACTTGGCAGACGGTGCAACATCCCCCCAATGAAAAGCAGGGGTGTCACTAGCACGTTAAGAGACAATACAATAAGTGTCAGGGGCCCGAGACTGTTCAACTGCCTCCCAGCATACATAAGGGGGATTACCAACAGACCCCTGGCAGTCTTCAAGCTAACACTGGACAAGCACCTAAAGTCGGTACCTGACCAGCCGGGCTGTGGCTCGTACATTGGTTTGCGTGCAGCCAGCAGTAACAGCCTGGTTGATCAGGCCCTGATCCACCAGGAGGCCTGGTCACAGACCGGGCCGCGGGGGCGTTGACCCCCGGAACTCTCTCCAGGTAACTCCAGGTAAACACCTATTAATTTCCCCCCCTGACTTCTCCTTATCCCCCCCTCCCCGCCTGGACAACTTCACAGGCGTGTCCCCCAACCTTCTCCAATCTACCTCACCCACTGCAGCTGACCTTACCTTCCCTCCCTCATGCCAAGACGTAACTACAGCTGTCCCTCCATGCCCACCTGTTCCCTTCCCATCCACTTCAACAACTCCCACCACGCCCACCCCTCTCCCACCTCCTCCTGAAACCCCCACTCCGTCTGAGCCTACCACATCTCCATCCTGCACACCCACCGATAATGAATATTCCACATCTACCACACCTTCCCTTGACTCAGATGCTCCTCCCACGTTCATCGGTGGACACCATGAGTTTAATTAACCTAGGAACAAACCATCCTATCCCTCCTCATAACCCCCGTTATCCCACCAGAAGCAAGCACAGTAGCTCTAAACAACACACACACATTGACACCAATACAGAATGTGAAAATATAGAAAAAACTCTCAAACCACACAAACCCTCACGCCCTCCATCATCAGAGTCCACCAGCAGACACAGCAAATAGAAACACTTCAACATAGAAACTACTGCAGATGGCCTAACTAGGATGGGACCTAAGCCTGAGCTAGCTAGACCTCTCTACCCTGTCCCCACAAACAACACACAACATGGTCCTTAAGGTCACACAATTCAACATACGCAGTTACAACATGAACAAGCACATCCTGGCCGAATTCGTTGAGGCTGAGCGCCCTGACGTGCTGCTTCTCAACAGCACCTGCGTGCAAAGCACCCAGCGAATCCGACACTGGGGTTACACATCCCGCCAATCTACTACTGATCCCCATAACGGCACTGCCATCATGGTGAACAGCACTATCCGACACGGCTTCCTAAACCTCCCCTTCACCTGTCCTCACAGCCTGGCTGTCAAAATCTTCATTCTTCACGGGCCCATCATCTTCTATACTACCTATGCCCGACCCAACTCCAACATCAACATTCCTGATCTCTCCCTTCTCTTTAATCACTCAAATATTACTGTCTATCTTCTCGCCGACCTCGACGCCAAACACAAAGACTTTCACGACACATACACCAACACTCATGGAAACCAGCTGAAACAACTAATCACACTAAAATACCTGATACATCTTAGCTCCCACTTCAACACCTTCGGCAATTTGGGCCAGGGCAAACCCGACATAATCATCACAAACAGAGCCAGCCTCTACCTTCACCACTACATCACACCAGGCCCCCTTTCCGGCTCAGACCACATTCCCATCACCCTCCACATTTCCTCTAACTCTATCCTCATTCTTTCCAGACCTATTCCCTCATTCTCCAGGGCCAACTGGAACTCCTTCAAACAACACCTCAACAACACCAACCTCACACACAACTTTAACAGACCTACCTCAGACATCGACACCCAGATTGCTCTCATCCAGGACTCTATTACACAAGCTGCTGAACACACGATTCCAAAAAAAGTCACACCGTCAGATACTCCTTCCGCCCTTCTGAGAGAACAAAACGCCTTCTCCACTACTACAGACACCGTTTTGCCTCCAACCACCACAGATTCGCCTATGTCAGCAAAGACCTCACTTTCCTACGGAACAACATCATCCGTAGCCTGGATGAAGACCATGCCAAACACTGGCTATCCCTTGTCCAGGCTGCTGACAAACACTGCATACAGGACCCCAGGGAGTTCTGAACCTTCATCCGGAGAGTCACTGGAGTCCCAAAAACAACACATTTCCAACACATCACACACAACAACATAAACATCACAGACCCTACACAAGCAGCACAAGCCTTCAGGAACATATGGGAAAACATCTTCCACCCCCACCCTCCTGACCCTGCTGCACAACAACACACTCAAGCCATAGAACACTGGGTCTCCACACACAGACACACGACATGTCCCGACCCTACTATACAACTTTCCTCTCTCACCTCCACCCACATTCTAAACACCCCTTTCTCCCAAACTTTAGTCAAAGCCTTAATCCTGAAGCTTCCCCCCAAAGCCCCAGGAGCTTCGGAACTATCCCACCACATACTCCGACACCTCCCTGAGTCTGTCATCTCAGCACTTACTGACCTCTACAACGCTTGCCTCGCTTCCGGATACTTCCCCTCCCTATTTAAATCTGCCATAACCACACTCATCCCCAAACCTGGCAAGGACCCGACTGACCCAAGAAACTACAGACCCATTAGTCTACTGGAAATCCTTGGCAAGACATTTGAAAGACTTATCAATCACAGACTAAGGACGCACCTAGAGACAAACCACCTACTGACTGACCGACAATTTGGCTTCCGCCAACACCGCTTTACGCAGGCAGCTCTCAACATTATCCTGAACTACATTCAAATCAATAAGGCCCAAGGCTGTGCAACGGCCCTGGTTGTTAAGGACGTGGAGAAAGCCTTCGACACGGTCTGGCACTCGGGGCTGAAGTACAAGCTGTGTAATCTTTTTGACCTTCCCCTGAATGTCAAAAAGTTACTCAGCAACTTCCTTGATGGCCGTATGATGCGAGTAAAGTTCAGGAACTGTCTCTCTGACCCCTTCACCCTTCACGCCAGAGTTCCTCAAGGCTCTGTTCTTTCCCCCACCTTGTACATCCTTTACACAAACGACATCCCCGACCCTGCACACCACAACACACTCACACTGGCTTATGCAGACGACATCACAAAACTCACCATACACGAACGGTGCAGATACCTCTCACTCAGAACTCAACGTGAGGTGGACAGGATAAGTGCTTGGGAGATCCTGTGGCGAATCAAAACAAATGCCGCCAAATCCAAAATCACCTACTTCTTCCCCAAAGGACGCCCGCCTCTACCTGTCCACCTCAGAACCACCACCGCAAGAACACCCATCCCCAGAACACACAGCACCACAGTCCTAGGTGTTAACCTAGACTTCAGACTCAGACTACACACCCACATAAATGCCAAAAGAGCTATGGCCAGTTCTGCCCTAGGGCGACTGTACAAGCTCAGAGGCTCAAACCCACACACCAAGCTCCATCTGTACAAGGCTCTCATCCGTCCTCTTCTCTCTTATACACCTCTCGGCCTTTCTCTCGCTGCCAAAACAAACGTCCAAAAGCTGCAGCGAATCCAGAATCATGCTCTGTGGTGGGTGCTAGGAGTGAGATGGGATGACTGCCACCAGCGAGTCTCTCCACATCAGGACTGGCACTCCTGCATTGAACGTATTCTGGAAGAAACTCAGCGACAGACAAATTGACCGACTCGAAACTTACCAAGACACCTGGACAAACTTCCTCGATGAAAACATCAGACGACCTGGAAACACTCTAAACCTATTCCAAGCCCTCTACAACCCTGACCCGCCCCCTCTCTACACCTAAATCTATCCTCTAAACCCTTTCCTGCCCTCTGCAGGTGTGGACCTTAAACGACGTCCTTTTTTTCGCCGACCACTGTGCCTCCCTCTCTCCACCACATGCATTCCAAGAGGCAGACTATAGCATAACCAGCTGTGACACGGCGCCACCGCCCATTGCACCCTTGCCTCCTATGCCTACGCTAATCCCAGTCCTCTTTTATGCCACCTCCGACGCTCAACCTTGCCCAGCAACCAGCCCCTCAACCAAGCTTCATACTGCTATGCAGCTGGGTTTAGTCCTGGCTCTTTTCCTCCCCTTAAAACCACTCTCTCACCCATTACTCTTCCCTTGTCCAACTCTCTCCTTTTCACCCGCACGGGTCTTACCTGAGAGTATTTCATCATCATCATCATCACAGGAGGACTCTGCTGTGCGGTCAGCTGTATATGACTTTACAGTTTCATATAGAAGTATTCCATTCTCAGATTATTTTGCTCTAATCTCTAGCCACCTTCACATCCAATAGAACAACGTTGGTCTGGATTGACTGATGGCAAATTACACTCTGTTATGCCGAGTTTAGGATCCTGGTGTTGTTATTGATGTCGTGGTATGGAGACTAAGCTTTTAGAATCGGACACACATGTCTCATTCACGGGCATCTCATGGAGAGGCGCCCATTTCCACTCTGTGGGAACTGTCAGGTTCCAGATAAGATAAGATAAGATAAGATAAGATTTCGTTCGGATTTTTAACCCCGGAGGGTTAGCCACCCAGGATAACCCAAGAAAGTCAGTGCGTCATTCAGGACTGTCTAACTTATTTCCATTGGGGTCCTTAATCTTGTCCCCCAGGATGCGACCCACACCAGTCGACTAACACCCAGGTACCTATTTGCTGCTAGGTGAACAGGACAACAGGTGTAAGGAAACGTGTCGAATGTTTCCACCCGCCGGGAATCGAACCCGGGCCCTTTAGTTATACTTCCTTTAGCACTCATCATCGACCTTAGTTATACTTCCTTTAGTACTCATCATCGACCTTAGTTATACTTCCTTTAGTACTCATCATCGACCTTATAACTTCTACCCTGAAGCTCTATATGACTATTACAACCTAGGATTTCAAATGGCCTGTTATCCCAGGTGTAATGGGAGCAAATAAACACAGTAGAAAAAGTTTAGACTTATATTATCCTTCACCAATTATAACAGCAATATGTACACTATGTACAGTGATAAATATAGTGCACTCCACGGTAAGCAAGGCAGAAATAGAAGCCACAAGATAGCAGACCGTGCTTCAACCAGCTCTAGAGTGGGAATGACAAGGGCAGACAGGAGAGCGGTATCCACATAACCTCTGCGATTGTCAATCCCACCTTCTTATTGGCTAGAACCTGGTCACTAGTTGAACGATGGGGCCCCATCATCAACTCTTAGCAACCTGGTTCGCTGGTTGGGGGAGATAGCCTGTAAATGAGGGTGTGTCCATGCGCCGAATAAAGGTTACGTACTCTTTGCATGCCACAATGACCCCGATAGTTTAGATTATAACAATAATAATTAAAACCCATACTTCACACTCATATAATAGACACAATCTGCAGTTTATGGCATTTATCAAGAGAAGTTTTCCTCCCACCAGGAATTTTTATCAATTATCACAAATATGATAAAAAAAAGAGTGTATATATACCTACATATCTTAAAGATGCTTTGTGTACAGATGGTGTCATCTTAGTTCACTAAAGTCGCATGTAGTACAATGTTTAGCTAAGCGGAAACCTCAAGATTCAACTTTAGGATGGTCAGTAAGCCGACTTAAGTACTTCTTCAGGTACCTTATGTAACAACAGTATTACATTCGGTGACAAATTATGCCAATGCTTCTGAAAATGTGAAAGATCATGATACCTGTACGATTGTGTTAGTTAGGTAAGACACATATGCAACAGTTAGGTATCTTTATTATGAAACGTTTCGCCTACACAGTAGGCTCCATCCTGTCACTTCTTCTCCATATTGTTTCTTACTATGGAACAATGCTCTTCTCCAGACTGAGGGACTGACCACCTCAAAACTTTAAGGGTGATGGACTGATTACATCGTCTTCAAGTATCTTCTGCTTCTATCAACTTTTCTGTACTCGACTGAAGAAGCCTACTGTGTAGGCGAAACGTTTCATAATAAAGATACCCAACTGTTGCATGTGTCTTACCTAACAACCTGTCGGTATTTTATACCATTTTAATGTTCGATTGTGTTAGTGTTGACGAGAAGGGCGAGTACTCGCAAAGTCAGTTTCGTCTATCTTCTACCTTGATTAATAGTTTGGCAGTGAGAAAGTTTATCAGATACTTGTGTGTTGGGATGAATTGTATAGATATTGTTTGGGTCATCTCTCTGGCAAGTACTTCTGTGTTCGCTGATCTTCCAGTTCAGATCCCTGGAAGTTTCACCATCTCTCTGGCAAGTACTTCTGTGTTCGCTGATCTTCCAGTTCAGATCCCTAGAAGTTTCACCATCTCTCTGGCAAGTACTTCTGTGTTCGCTGATCTTCCAGTTCAGATCCCTGGAAGTTTCACCATCTCTCTGGCAAGTACTTCTGTGTTCGCTGATCTTCCAGTTCAGATCCCTAGAAGTTTCACCATCTCTCTGGCAAGTACTTCTGTGTTCGCTGATCTTCCAGTTCAGATCCCTGGAAGTTTCACCATCATCTCTCTGGCAAGTACTTCTGTGTTCGCTGATCTTCCAGTTCAGATCCCTAGAAGTTTCACCATCTCTCTGGCAAGTACTTCTGTGTTCGCTGATCTTCCAGTTCAGATCCCTAGAAGTTTCACCATCTCTCTGGCAAGTACTTCTGTGTTCGCTGATCTTCCAGTTCAGATCCCTAGAAGTTTCACCATCTCTCTGGCAAGTACTTCTGTGTTCGCTGATCTTCCAGTTCAGATCCCTGGAAGTTTCACCATCATCTCTCTGGCAAGCACTTCTGTGTTCGCTGATCTTCCAGTTCAGATCCCTGGAAGTTTCACCATCATCTCTCTGGCAAGTACTTCTGTGTTCGCTGATCTTCCAGTTCAGATCCCTGGAAGTTTCACCATCATCTCTCTGGCAAGTACTTCTGTGTTCGCTGATCTTCCAGTTCAGATCCCTGGAAGTTTCACCATCATCTCTCTGGCAAGCACTTCTGTGTTCGCTGATCTTCCAGTTCAGATCCCTAGAAGTTTCACCATCATCTCTCTGGCAAGTACTTCTGTGTTCGCTGATCTTCCAGTTCAGATCCCTGGAAGTTTCACCATCATCTCTCTGGCAAGCACTTCTGTGCTCGCTGATCTTCCAGTTCAGATCCCTAGAAGTTTCACCATCATCTCTCTGGCAAGCACTTCTGTGTTCGCTGATCTTCCAGTTCAGATCCCTGGAAGTTTCACCATCTCTCTGGCAACTACTTCTGTGTTCGCTGATCTTCCAGTTCAGATCCCTAGAAGTTTCACCATCTCTCTGGCAAGTACTTCTGTGTTCGCTGATCTTCCAGTTCAGATCCCTGGAAGTTTCACCATCTCTCTGGCAAGTACTTCTGTGTTCGCTGATCTTCCAGTTCAGATCCCTAGAAGTTTCACCATCTCTCTGGCAAGTACTTCTGTGTTCGCTGATCTTCCAGTTCAGATCCCTGGAAGTTTCACCATCTCTCTGGCAAGTACTTCTGTGTTCGCTGATCTTCCAGTTCAGATCCCTAGAAGTTTCACCATCTCTCTGGCAAGTACTTCTGTGTTCGCTGATCTTCCAGTTCAGATCCCTGGAAGTTTCACCATCATCTCTCTGGCAAGCACTTCTGTGTTCGCTGATCTTCCAGTTCAGATCCCTAGAAGTTTCACCATCTCTCTGGCAAGTACTTCTGTGTTCGCTGATCTTCCAGTTCAAATCCCTGGAAGTTTCACCATCTCTCTGGCAAGTACTTCTGTGTTCGCTGATCTTCCAGTTCAGATCCCTGGAAGTTTCACCATCATCTCTCTGGCAAGTACTTCTGTGTTTGCTGATCTTCCAGTTCAGATCCCTGGAAGTTTCACCATCATCTCTCTGGCAAGTACTTCTGTGTTCGCTGATCTTCCAGTTCAGATCCCTGGAAGTTTCACCATTTCTCTGGCAAGTACTTCTGTGTTCGCTGATCTTCCAGTTCAGATCCCTGGAACTTCACCATCATCTCTCTGGCAAGTACTTCTGTGTTCGCTGATCTTCCAGTTCAGATCCCTGGAAGTTTCACCATTTCTCTGGCAAGTACTTCTGTGTTCGCTGATCTTCCAGTTCAGATCCCTGGAAGCTTCACCATCATCTCTCTGGCAAGTACTTCTGTGTTCGCTGATCTTCCAGTTCAGATCCCTGGAAGTTTCACCATCTCTCTGGCAAGTACTTCTGTGTTCGCTGATCTTCCAGTTCAGATCCCTGGAAGTTTCACCATCATCTCTCTGGCAAGTACTTCTGTGTTCGCTGATCTTCCAGTTCAGATCCCTGGAAGCTTCACCATAATAAAACTTGTTACACTTTCCAAGGGATAAAATGCCGGCGTAGGTGTCTTTAGATGTAGTTTTCTCAATCCAAGTTCTTTCTTGTGTTGGAGGCTATGGTGGCAACCCTGAAGTGGACTTAAGAAACTGATGAGATTAATTATCGAGTTATCGAATTGTTGACTGACTAAACTGTGCTTCTGCTGAGATTGGTATTTTGTCTGGCATTGTGTGTCTTCACTTTCTCTTGCGGTCTGTGAGGAAGTGTCCTGGATGGAAACGTTTTAGGTAAAGATTATTAATGTAATCGCATATTTCTTATAGAAATATAACCCGTCTGTTCTTAGCAAGAAAAAGTATAATAGTACAGTTGTGATGTGGGTAGTGCTGTATATCATATTTTTTTTTTTGGTGGGTTTATGGTATATCTTAAAATCAACTTTATTATCGTTTCTGCAAATCAAGATCTCCAGAAAAGGCAACTGTCTGTATTTTTCTTATTAAATGGTAAATCTGATTGAAGATTTTACTGAATTTGTTGTTCAGAAGGTTGAAGCGTCTTAGCCATGTTACTTCTCCGAGTTTTCCATGTTTAGGATGGCAATGATTGCGATGAGTGATGAGTCAAAGGCCATGATAAGTAACTGCTTGTACTTAAAACTCTCGAGAGTGAGGTAATTGAAGCTCACACACGGCTCCATAGCGTCGAGAAAGTCTTTGGCTGGAACTGGGAGGCTAAGACAACTGTGAATATTTCGACAACGAGTCCATGGCTTGTGTTACAAGCACTCTGATGTTGAAGATTTAAACCTCCTTGTTTCTGATGTGTATATCATTATTCTTATTAATGAGATCTCCCGAGTGCCTACGAAGAGTCGTCCTGATAATTCCAAGGAGCAGTAAGAGGCGCTTTGACAGAAGACCTTCTGGTTGGTATAGGACACTGCTCACATGTGTGGACTAACTTGGGTAGTCAATAAATGTGAGTCAGTCTGGGATTAAAGACTTGCTCACAAAGTTTTCTTCAGAACAGAATTGATCTCTTGCACGAAAAGTATGATTTATTGTTCATTAACGTTCATGGGAATAAGTTCACAGTTCCCTGTTTTATAGTAGCCTGTTCATCTACTGTTTGTAGCGGTAGTTATGTTTTCAGTGACAGGTTTCTTTTAGAGAAATGATATTCGAAGACAAAGGATAAGAAGTCGTGATCTTGGATGCAACAGTGTCGGTGGATTTCCTTGGGAAGCAGTTTTAAGAGTAAGAAGAAAATCAACACTGATTCTGGAAACATTATTTATTGACGAATTGTTTCTGAGTTAACCTGACTCCAAACAAGCGAAATTATTTATAAATATTCGGTAAATCTGACTCTCAAGGTCAACTAGTCTGCGAAGATACAAATAAATTTTGTTAATTGTGAAGCTGACTTTAATACAGTTTTTTTTTAGCCTATCATGCAAGAGAGAGAGCTATTTGTTAATCTGTTAATATATAAGTTTTTGACGTTCAGTGCGTCTTTTGTTGATTTGTAGACGTTCCGCCATCCAGTGGCTTTATAGGTCTGTCTTTCATTCATGTCTTTGAATCTGTTTTGATAAAGCCACTGGATTGGGAAACGTCTACAATAAAGATGCCCGGATATTGCACATGTGTCTAATTTTCATCATGTCGGAACTGTATACCGTTCATGTACTTGATTTGTGTTGTCTAAATCCTAGTTATGTGTCAGTCAGGATGTTACTGGCTTCAAGGTATCAGCGTAAAGATCGAGTCAAGAGTCTTCAATATTTACACTTGTGTTGCTAGTATGCTGATATCTAAAGTTTTTCGTATGCCTTTAATCAATTTTGGGATTGGGTGGCTGTAACTGATTTGAAAATTGATGGGAAATAACCAGAGGCTAAGAATGCATTGGGTAGGTTGGTATAGACAGTGATAATGGAGTCAGGAAAATGTTCTGCAACGTTGTGATTCAGTCCAGAGGAACCAGAACTCAGAGGCTCTTGTTTGTATATTTTCAATGTTGCTGTTTCTGACGGAGTCTTTAGACTGTGATGAGGTTATTAGGTAAGACACATATGCAACAGTTAGGTATCTTTATTTCGAAACGTTTCGCCTATACAGTAGGCTTCTTCAGTCGAGTACAGAAAAGTTGATAGAAGCAGAAGAGACTTGAAGACGATGTAATCAGTCCATCACCCTTAAAGTTTTGAGGTGGTCAGTCCCTCAGTCTGGAGAAGAGCATTGTTCAATAGTCTTCAAGTCTCTTCTGCTTCTATCAACTTTTCTGTACTCGACTGAAGAAGCCTACTGTGTAGGCGAAACGTTTCGAAATAAAGATACCTAACTGTTGCATATGTGTCTTACCTAATAACCTGTCGGTATTTTATACCATTTTAATGTTCAGACTGTGATGAGGTGTTGCGGTTAGGTTGACGTGCGAGTCTGATTTTGTGTCTCTGGTTAGGAGCTTCATACAGTGTGTTTTGGATAGATGTGTGATTAGTTGAGGGAGGTTGAATTATATTTTCCCAGATTGTTTTAAAGATTGTAGTTGCCTTAGCAGGATTTGAGACGTATCTTGTGTCGTAACTGTGGATGTTTTAATTACTTTGTAACGTAATCTAACCTACTATTTCCTACCTAAAAAAAACTTAACTTAATCCTAAGTCGACATAACCTTAAATAACTCCACCTAACCTTACCTAATTCTATCTCACCTAACTTAACTTTACCTAACTTAACCAAAACTTACATAACCAAAATTAATCTAACCATAACTAAACTAACCTAAGTGTACCTGACTCAACCTAAGCTAACTTAATGAAGATAATTTAGCCAAACCAGATCCACTAAACTCATTAAGTAATTGACACTGGCAACTTGGTAAAAATATTTACGAGGTGAAATTATAAAAGTTCATTAGTGATTTCTCTTCCCCTACATTCTTTCTTTCCTTGTTTTCTCAAAGCTTCCATGATCAAAATTCACCCTTCTAATCTTCTTATTTCCCCCTTCTCCCTTATTGCCTTTCATGTTCCTCACCAAGAACTCCTTTCTGTTTGTTCATCTCGTTCTTTTCCGCTTCCTTTCACCTAAGTAACATCGAGGCGAGGCAGGAAGTAGCGGCTTTCACTCCACTGGGTAACATCGAGGCGAGGCAGGAAGTAGCGGCTTTCACTCCCCTGGGTAACATCGAGGCGAGGCAGGAAGTAGCGGCTTTCACTCCCCTGGGTAACATCGAGGCGAGGCAGGAAGTAGCGGCTTTCACTCCACTGGGTAACATCGAGGCGAGGCAGGAAGTAGCGGCTTTCACTCCCCTGGGTAACATCGAGGCGAGGCAGGAAGCACCGGCTTTCACTCCCCTGGGTAACATCGAGGCGAGGCAGGAAGTAGCGGCTTTCACTCCCCTGGGTAACATCGAGGCGAGGCAGGAAGTAGCGGCTTTCACTCCCCTGGGTAACATCGAGGCGAGGCAGGAAGTAGCGGCTTTCACTCCCCTGGGTAACATCGAGGCGAGGCAGGAAGTAGCGGCTTTCACTCCACTGGGTAACATCGAGGCGAGGCAGGAAGTAGCGGCTTTCACTCCCCTGGGTAACATCGAGGCGAGGCAGGAAGTAGCGGCTTTCACTCCACTGGGTAACATCGAGGCGAGGCAGGAAGTAGCGGCTTTCACTCCACTGGGTAACATCGAGGCGAGGCAGGAAGTAGCGGCTTTCACTCCACTGGGTAACATCGAGGCGAGACAGGAAGTACCGGCTTTCACTCCCCTGGGTAACATCGAGGCGAGGCAGGAAGTAGCGGCTTTCACTCCACTGGGTAACATCGAGGCGAGGCAGGAAGTAGCGGCTTTCACTCCACTGGGTAACATCGAGGCGAGGCAGGAAGTAGCGGCTTTCACTCCACTGGGTAACATCGAGGCGAGGCAGGAAGTAGCGGCTTTCACTCCACTGGGTAACATCGAGGCGAGGCAGGAAGTAGCGGCTTTCACTCCTCTGGGTAACATCGAGGCGAGGCAGGAAGCAGCGGCTTTCACTCCACTGGGTAACATCGAGGCGAGGCAGGAAGCAGCGGCTTTCACTCCACTGGGTAACATCGAGGCGAGGCAGGAAGTAGCGGCTTTCACTCCACTGGGTAACATCGAGGCGAGGCAGGAAGTAGCGGCTTTCACTCCCCTGGGTAACATCGAGGCGAGGCAGGAAGTAGCGGCTTTCACTACCCTGGGTAACATCGAGGCGAGGCAGGAAGTAGCGGCTTTCACTCCACTGGG